>NW_009259111.1:2849485-2886276 GCF_000687185.1 Egretta garzetta | reverse complement strand
TAACCGGATAAAAGTGAAATAACTCCTGGGAAACAAAATGTATAGTTAAAAATAAATTCATTGTGAAAAGTTCTCCAAAAGCATCTTTTCAAGTTTATGGCAGAGAATGAATCTGTATCCTAAAAAAGAATAAAGTCAGCAATTGTATGCACTTTTCATGACTCTCATGTAAAACCTGGCAAACAGATTATTTGTTGGCTTAGTAGATTAGACATGAGGGCTTCTGTAAATTAAAAACAAAAGCAGCTTTGGAATGTATTTCACTGTCTCAGTTGGAAAACAAAGATCTCTTCCCCTCCACCCCTTCTTTTCCTTAGGATAATTAAAAATAAAAAAGTGTGCAGAGCCATATAAATAAAACAAGGGCTGGGATAAAAAAAAAAAGAAAATCTTCCTTCAAAGAGATGTCAGCAATCACAGTTTTCATTTGTCTGTGCCAAGAAATGTGCTTATATGTAGGTCTGAATGTAGTTTATTCTTGGCTATTTATGGAAGTTATGCTCTTAGAGACCTTAATGTGTAATAAAAAAAGGAAAATCCTTAATTACAATCTGTTTTAAATGATGCTTAACTTAAAAGCTTTCAAATACTCCTCTAAGCATTACACAATGTTCCACTGTCTTCCTTTTCTAGCATTCCTTACCGGTACAAATACATTAAAGTTTATGCTCTAATTATATAGGATTTTGTTGTAATTTACTTCAAGAAAGTGTGAATGCATTCTTCATGGGCAAAATATGTTACTTTGAATTTCTGAAAAACCCCTTTGGCTAAACAACTTCTCAAGTTTGTAACCTAAAAGAGAGCACAGTCTCTAGTAAAGAACATAAAATACCTTTAAAATACATCTCCGTATTAAAAATCATTCAAGAAAGAGGAAACACACAGAGTCCAGGAGTGTGAGTGCCTGAGCACAGTCAAGAATTATGCATTGACATGTTATACAATTATTTACTTTTCTATTAAGTGAAAAATTTAGAAATTGGCATAATTCACAAAATTCATATTCTAACCAGGAGCTACAGAGTAACTCCTTGAGAGATGCTTGCCTAACACACAAGTTTATGATTGTACTGAATGCTTTTGTCAATGTTTATTCTTTCCCTTTTATTTTGTGGTATCTTCTTTCTGTGTTTCCCCATTCCTTCTCTTCTCATATTTAATTTTGGGCTGAGTCTTGTCAGACTTGGGTGGTGGGAGGATGACATGTCAAAGGAAATATAAGGTTCCCAGGGCGCAGTCTTGCTTAGTCACAGAAACAGCTCAAAACTACATTCCTTTTCCAGAAATTGCAGAATTTCCTCTGGTGCCCCATTCTGCTGGGCTACATTCAGCTTGAAAAGATGATGCGGAGGAAAGAAGAAATAACTGAAGAGTGATGCTGTCCCCCCAGAAGCCATTATCTGTGGTATAGCCACATCCTAGCCTGTGTTTCCATTTTGTAAGCAGTGATGACTGTGCTTTCCTTAGTAGTCTTTGAAGGATGTTTCTGCAGGACATGAGGTGCAGTGCTATGCTGGTTTTGTTACTTGCTGATTTGCAGAATTTACTTATAATTCTCAAGATAATCCAAATGAGTTTGAGACTCATTTACTGCTTGTGGAAAGTGGAACTCCAAGTGGAGAAAAGGAAGTCCTCAAAAGGCATGTGGAAATCTAACAGACAAAAATGAACAGTTTGCTGGCATCTATACAGGTTTCATGTGAGGCACCATTCTTTCCTCCCACTCTTTCAGGACACTTTATAGAGAGTGCAACCAGAAATCAAGACTTCAGGATGTTGTTATGAGGAATGCAGATTCTATTTTTGAATCAGCAATTGGGAAATATCTTAGGCAGTTTTGGCTAATAGAATTATCTGGCCGGTTATCAGGCATGTTCCGTACAAGACAGTAATTCTCAAGGATATTCTTGATTTTGATTGAATGTTTTTTATCTGTGAACACTACAGTCTTTATGTCGAAACTAATATTCATTTTCAGTTCTGGGCCAACTGGCAGATCCAAATACAAATATTACTAATTGGCTGCTCATAAGCCTTTCTAGCAATCAATTCAGTTATAAATGATTCAGACCTTCCTGTAACCCAAATAAGATTCATGCTTGGTTTATTTTTCACAGAATTATTTCATGCTAGACAAGGATATGTAATAAACCACTACTGAGGGTGGGTGAAATTAGATGGTTTATATGACAGTCCTCATTACCTCTGCTGCAGTGTGGAAAGCTGTTTTTTGATTTTTATAAAACCAAAAATTATAGTTCTTTAATTTCCAACTTTTGCATGGAATATTCTGTTAGCAACTTTAAAACTTGAAGAAAGTATAAGGAAAGGTTACCTAGGGAGGATGTAAGATTCTAACCCTGACCATTGGTACAATGATGAACCAAATTGTCAGTAAAAATCAGTTGTTTCACCTAAGATTATGCACCCATATGTTTGTGCATTGATATTAGCTTTCCAGGTAAATATTTTGTTATCTAACTGAAATGTGGTTGCAAGTAATTAGGTATGCATTTCTTCACTGCATTTTCTATATGATGATGAACACATGAAATGGGCCCTTTAATGGAACGCTGTCCATGTTGATCTTGTGGCATTCTTTGTAAACACTGAGGCATTTCATCCTGGTATTCCAGCCGGATTTACAAATGATTACATTTGCTTGTCTAAACTGCCTTGTAGTCACTGTTGCCACACTCTTCTTTCTCTTTTCTAGTTTTAAACTGTTCTCTGTGGAATGAAACAGCTGCATTCCAACTCCATGACATCTATATTTTGGGGATGCTTAGGCTCTGATCCATACAGGGACCACCAGTTCCTTTTTGGTGGCTGAATGATATTTGGCACCTATTTGGCTTCTATCTCAAAATTCCTCTTTAGTCTTTGTAACATTGCATTGTTGGTTGCTATTTGTTCTTACTGTTTATTATAGTTTATAGAGGCTGAATGAAATTCAGAGTCCATTAATACTGGCATCACAACAAACACACTGGTTTGCTTATAAAGTTTTTAACGATTGTCAGAAATTGCAGGACTGGCTGGACATACCATCAACTGCTCAGAATTACAATAAGGCTGTGTAAAACTAAAAAGGACCAGAATCTGTAGGCTGGGAAAAAGATTCAGGCCAGCAAGTTTGTGAACCAGTGGAAGTCACAGGCATCTGGGCTGTCCTCTCATGTGAAAAGGCACAGAGTAATGATGATAATGAAAGAAAAAATTCCTGTTTTCCTTAGCCATGCTTGCTGTAATTTTGATGAAGGTGCAGCAGAATCTTTCCTAGCACCTCGTAGAAGGTTCAAGGGCTGCCCACATCAGTCATTACTAAAAGGGGAATTATTCTGTATCCAATTTGCAAAGAAAATGCTTGAAAATGTTCTCTGTTTCTTTCTGAGGGAATTTCAGAACCTGCAGGACTTCTGGTTACTGTCCTAAAGAACATAAATGAAGTTGAGTGATTTATAGGCATAGCAGTTGGAGATGAAGGGGAAATCTGTTCCTCACCTCTTTCCTAAAATATGCTTTCACCTTGTGTTTGTGTTTTCTAAAAGTGTAACACATTGGTCTAGGTACTTGTTTTTCTAGTCAACCCAGAGCATGTTTGGTCATCTTACACCTGTGTAATTTGCCTCACTCTTCTGTGGCTGAAGGGGAAAAGCAGCTTCTGACAAACAGGCTTAATCTTCCAAGGTGCCAATAATATGGGCTATACAGTAAAGTGTGTACACAGTTGATCTTAAGAATGTGAATGGGTTCACTGATTTCAAGTCTTTCCCCAAACCCGAAGATCCTATATGTTAAGGACAATGATATGACAGGTGGAGTGTCAGGGGCTTATGTTCCCTTGCCTAATAATTCATTTTCCTCTCAGCTGTAAATGAAATGGATGAAGGGGCATAGTTTAGGGAGAGGCTAGACATGTGAAAAGACAGACAGACTTAGTGAGGTCTCTTGCAGAAGCGGCCTGCTCCATACCATAAGTTACTTTTATTACCAAACAGAGGTAACAGTAAGTTGTCTTGTAGACACAGGTTTCTGTGCCTTCTGTATCTTCTACATGATTTTACCCGCTAAGTTCCCTGGGCATTGGATCTCGCTCTCACTGTTTATTTAGTGAGATTCTTCAGCTGTGTCCCCCATTAACAGCTTAACATAAGCTGCATTTACTGCTTATTGTCTCTTGTGTACCTTCCTTTATTTTGATGTGATTTTATTAACGAAGACATACTTTAAATAGAGGTTGTCAGATTGAGGACATGGTCCTGTAGGTGATTGAGATGAAAGGATTTTGCATGGTGTTTTATTTCATTGTGTTTTGTTTCTCCCATGTGATAACCTGGAGAATAAAAGGGTACTGCAGAAGCAGAACTGACTTCACAAGGCCTAGTGCAGATCTGTTGCAGTACCTACTGTTATACCTGGGTCAAACTAGTGTGACAACCAAATCAAGACAATATGCAGTTAAATCATTGCCCTTTGCTTCCTTGTGTTCACTTATTTCAAGGATCTTTACAGGATCATCTTATTCAATTTATATCTGGTTCAGAACTTATGCTGTCATGAACACTAGGTCAAACCTTATTTGATTTACTAAATTCTGAGACAGAATACCTAGGTTTGATAGAGTGGAAATGAGTGTAAATGCACATCTCTGTACAGGCAGTTTAAAAAAAAACCCCAAAAACCCCAAAAAACGTGTTTTTTGAGAGTAATAAATTACTGTCTACCCTGGATTGTGAAATCCCCTTGGAAGATTTGAGAGGAAAATGTTACTGCGATTGTAGAAATCTCAGTAGCTTGACTAGACTGTTTGCTTCTCTTTGGAAATGCTAATAGATAGTAGAGCAGACTATGGACTAATGTCTTGCCAAGGGCCTTTTTTCATGCCAGAACTTTTTTTTTCTCCAAGACAAAAATCTTTAAAAGCTTTTCAGTGCAACAAACTTTTTTCTCTTCAGACATGCATAACTGAACAGTTTGTGAGCGTGTTTGTCCAGAAATAGTGAAAGAGATGAGATCTCAAGATAGAGCTTAATCTCAGAGAATGTTTATGGGTCTATTGTAAGTCTCTGGCTCATGAGTGTTTGAAAAGTAAATGCTGGCATAACCCTAACTACCATATAACAGCAAAGTAATCATTCCCTGTTTAACTCCCAGCTGTGCCTATGTTGTTGGTCCTTTTACAGATAAAGAAAAGGTGTTTCCAGACTTATGATTGATTCTCAATGGCAACTTCTGCTCACTTAAACCAGGACAGTATATATCTAGGCAAGTTTTTAATTTTTTTTTTTTTTTTCTACAAAGCACAAGCACTGCCTCCCTGGCTTATATATGAGAGCTCTGGCACAATTTTGCACCTCTCATTTAAATATTGTTTTATGGGCTGAACTCTAAATCCTTGTTGTCTAAATTGTCGGGATGGTTAAGGTGATTAGCAAGCTGCTTAGATTGAAAAGTGGCCTATTTTAGGTATGCTCATTCTCTGCCAAAGGTTTGTTTTTTTTTTTTTTTGTTTTTTTTTTTTTTTTTTTTTTTTTTTTTTTCTGTCTCTTCATTATTCTCTGAAGGGACTGCTACATTTTCCTCTGGTGATTGAAACTATGTCAAATTGCACATGGCTGCCCAAATCTTTCGGAATTGATTATTAATAGAGTTTTGGAACAAATAAAACTGAGTTAATTAGTGCATCTGTAATCAGTGATAATCAACTCTATTCATCTATAACAAACAACTTCGCCTGATCACACTATAATGTAAAATAAAAGTGGCAACAGTTGTATATTAACACAACTGACATGAGCTCTGGTTTTGCATACATTCGGTACTCTGATCTCGGATCTTTTTGACTCACTTCATGTATTTAATCATGTTTCATCATCTGTCTATCTACAAGGTTTGTTGGGTACACACTCTATTGTAATTTTTACTGCTGTGGCAGAGCATCTACTATAAATCACTGGTGGGTTTATTGATCTAAACCATGGCTCAGATAGATCTCTATCTCATAAATCAGCATATCTCTATCAAACTTTATTTATGTGGCTGCATCTTCTGGTGTTTCACATTCTTTTCTGTATAGTTCAATTATATACAAATATTTATCTAAATAAATTATATGGTCTGATATCACAGAACATGATACCAAAATACTACCTGTGTCTTAGGTTCTTTGTAAGGTATCCAGCTGCCATGCATGTGTGTGTGTTACTGGAATCTCTCATAAAGAACTTGAAGGACTCTGACCATCATATGAAGATAATTCTAGTGATGACTAAAACTCAAAAGTTGCAGAGCTATGACTGAATAGCCAGCACAGGGTTAGAAACCTTGCAAGACATTACCATAAGAAAGGCACTGATTAAGGCCAAGGATCTTTCCAGTCTAAGAGTGGTAATAAGCCCCAGCATAGAATAAGAACAGGAAAAACATATGATGTATTTAACCCAGCTTTCTCCTAGCCTCTGTTTTTCAGCTCAGAATTCCTGAGCCTCATGTTGTGTATTTGTCTTGTAACTCAGTGTATTTTTTTTTTTTTTTTAAGTGGGAGGTGCTGGTATGCCATTGCTTAAAAAAATTCAACTGGACTACCATCCATTTTATGAAGAACCACCTTTTGTTTTGGTTTTTTTTTTTTTTTTGACTATGTTTTCGTATCTTTGTTTGGGAGTCCTTTGTATTTCTATTAGGGAAAAGTGAACAAATTATTCCTGTCTGGTTTTTTTCATGCCACTCATGATGCTGTAACCTTGTCATACTACCTTCTAAACACTGTCTTTCAGGCTGAAGAGTCCTAATGTTTTCAGTCACTTTCTATACAGAAGGTACTATTTCTAGTTCTAAAATAAAATTTTTGAGATTGGGAGCCAAACAGCACACTGTAGTTGAGGAATAAGTAAATAATGAATTTATATGGTGGAGTAATGATATTTGTAATGAGGTCACTTGTCTTCCTGCTGGTTCATATAATTGCAGAAAAACTTAGGTTGGAAGGATCACTGGAGTCATCCAATTCAACCTCTTGCTCATGGCTGGGCTACCTTCAAAGTTAGATCAGGTTGTTCAGGGCCTTATCCAGCTGACTTGTGAAAAATTCCCTGAGACAGAGATTTCACAGGCACTCTGGATACCTGTTCCAGTGCTTAACTGCAACCACTGCATTATTTTTTTTCTTCATATCTAACATTAATTTCTATTATTGCAACTTGTAACTATTGCATCTGATCCTTTTGTTCTGGGAAGAGTTTGATTCCACCTTCTTTATGACCTGTTTTTAGGTAATGGAAGACTGCAATTAGACCCCACCCTAGCCTTCTCTTCTGGCTAAATACTGTTCCTTCTGCCTCTTCTATATCGTTTGCTCCAGCTCCTAACCATATTAGGGCCCTTCTTCTGGATTCTCAGGAGTTTGTTAATTTCTCTCATCCTGGAGTGCCAAAACCAGGACACAGTACTCAGGTGCTGAGCACCTTCCCTGCCAGCTACATTCTTGCTAATGCAGACAAGTAGGTGCTTGACCTTCTTTGCCACAGGAACTTATTTAAACTTGACCCCCAATTGCCTTTCTGCAGAGTTGATTTCGACTCAACTGGTTCCCAGCCTGTATTTTTGTATGGTGTATTTCTTCCAGAATTTGCATTGTCTTTCAATTTAATGAGGCTTATGCTGGCCCATTCCTTGAGCTTTTTGAGGTGTCCCTGAATGGCAGCCCTGCCTTCCAGCATATCAGCTGCTCCCCACAGTGTGGTATCATCTGTGAAGCTGGCGAGGGTGCACTCTCTTTTAGAGTTAGTCACTGATGAAGATGCTAAACAATATTGCCCAAGTAGTAGCCCCTGAGGATCATTTCTTGTAACCAGCTGCTATTAGTCTCTGAAGTATTGACCACTACCCTTTCAGCTCCAACATTCCTAACCTTTCATTTATTTTTTTGACTGCTACCGAGCTAATGTTTATATAACTCTTCACTGTAACTTCTCAGACTTCCAGCTGAGTACTTGCAGTCAGCTCACAGTCCTACATTTTACATTTGGCTGCCAGTCTAACCTGGAATGCCTTTCTGAATTTTTAACATTTTGGAACTTTGAAAACTTCTTACATTTAGTTTGAGAAGTTAAAACTTTTTTCAATAGTTTGCAATATAAAAAGTTTCTAAGAAATTGAAAAGGAAAGCTGGTTCAATGTGGGGATTTATTTCAGGTCTCTGTGGTTTAAATGTTAGGTTGGATCTGACTGGATATATTTGTGAATGATTGAAAGAAACTTGAATCTGCAATGGATCACCCATCTGTTGGATCACTCAGTTGCTTTTATATACTCCTAAAATTCTGCTGTTACTGTTGTAAACAAGGATAGAACCAGCCTTGGATTCTTCTGGATTTTCTAGGGGGACTGCTACTGAGTAATGTCTTCAGTATCACAGTACGCAACATCATCTATTTCTGGCTTTCAGTCAACTCCCAGATGAGAAAGCTTTGAGCGGAGGTGCAACTGAAAAATATTTCTAATTTACTTAACTACCTGCCTATTTGCTTGGTTGTGTTGTTATTTTCTTTAAATTATATTGGGGAGATGCCAAAACATCTGTAAAGCTTTATTTTAAATGTAAAAGCTTTATTACTCTGGTGTCAAGGACCTTCTGTGCTTGCTTTTCTCCAGCACTCAAGCCACTGAGCACTGGTCACGTGAATCCTGATAAAAAGCAAATGTTAACTTTTCATGCTTGAGTACCCACTGACAGCTAACATTAAACTTGTAAGCACATGTATTTGCACTGGAAGTGGTATCTGCTGTATGAGAGGGAACACCGCTTAACGTTGTAAGGTAATGTTCCTCAGATCTCCTTGCCAGAATACAAGAATGGAGACTATTAAATAAGATCTGAAATACCCCTTCTTTAGCCATGACTACTCACATACATAGTGTCATGATCATGATTTTGACAGAAAATTAAAGGCTAATATATGCAGCATTCTCTGTATGTATATATAACACATATAAAATGTGAATGAAAGGAAAGAGACTGTTTCCCTAAAGCCTTTTGCCAGACTCCCAGCACAGAAGCTGTTAACATAATCTGTCAACCAGAATAGCCTTTCACCAGCCCAAGAACTGAGCCTGTTATCCCTGTGTTCTGTTCTAAGCAGAGCCTATTCTGGAACCATGAATTAGACCAGATCTTATTTATTCCACTCCAGTTTATGGGAATTTAGTTCAACACCCCCTGAAATAGCAAAATCAGTATCTACCCAGAAAGTTTAGAGATTTTTGTCATGGTGGAACATTGTGATTCCTTTCAATGGGACACCATCTCCCAGCAGAATAGCTTTAAAGTGTTGTAGCAAACTCTCAAAATATACATGCTGGTAAGATTTTTCTTTTTCCTTGTAAGATGCTTTTATTTCTATCTTACTAGCAGGGCAATACAGTTGCCATTACTGCTAAGATGAATCCCTTTCTCATCAGTTTCTTTACTGGATTTAGTTCTGCTTGGGGGTTAACATAGATTTTTTACAAACTGTATTAAGTCTTTGCATTCAATCCTGTTCCATGGGAAATCCTACGTGCCTTCTTAGACAGCTTGATGACATTATGCTATCTTTCTGGTATGGTGTTTACTATTGTTTTTTCTTGTTCATACTCTACCTTTTTGAAGAACAGGTTTTCCATCTTTGACTTCTGACTCCAAAGCTCAGTGATAAAAACCCACAGACTTAAATTCCTGCATGTTTTGTTCTGCTTATCCAGAGGCCAATGCCTAGATTTTAATCGTCGGCTATCTTCTCAGTTAAGAACAGACTTCTTTATCAAGAAGATACTCAAAATGGAGGAGGTGGATCTTTCCTTTTGTGAAAGGAGTTGTTTTCTAGCTTTCAGGGTTTTTTACCATCAAATATTTGTACTTTTTTTAGTCAAAGTTACTACTCATATTAGTATGATCTGGTATTTCTTTCCATGATACACTTCTGGGATTTACTTATGAGATAAACTTTTGCACAGACAAGTCCTCTGAGGTTATTAGATTTATATTTTATATTAAATATATTTATTTATTTTATATGTATATTAAATATAACATAGCTGATTCTACTAACCCCCTCCATTGAGACACAAAATAGCATGTAAAACCTCATAAATGTGTGTTGGAAAAGTGCTGTGAAAGAGATTGTGGCCATTCAGAAGAACACATTCACAGTCAAAGAACAGAAAATCTTTGTTAATAATATAATTTGGAAATGGCGTAAGATCCTATGTATGCCACAGAATTAACGTGCTGACTTCACATGAAGTATTTAACTGTATGAATATACTGTATTTTAACTAAGCTAGTAACAATGAAGCTGTAACAAGATTCATCTCTGTATACAACTAAATAATCCTATACTGTCCTCAAGTAAAATACCCACACCCCTCTGCTGTATTCTGAGCAACCAAGAACATTATGAATATATGTTGCCTAGAGTCTCCCAGAATGTACCAACTTGAGCACAATTATGTGATATGATAGCTATAGGCAGATGAAGATGTCTGATGCATAGATGTACTTATGCAAAACATAACCAGAGAACTACTGCAGTTATGAAACATTTGCTGGACAGCGTAGTTCATTGTGTTATGGGCAGTCTAAGCTTCGCTTACCTGAATAACAGAGGAACTTGTTCTGGTTGCAGGTGATGCTTAAGAAGACAAAAGGCCTTGTGGTGTTTTTCTCATTGTTTGCAGCAAAGCTGTTCCATGTCTCTTCTGGTAGCTTGCAAAATTCTTTTAGGTAGCATTTTAGAGTGTAATTAATGGCTGGCTGCATAATTATTAGGAATTCCTACAACAATGTAATTTAATATCATATCCTGTTTAGAACACGATTTGTCAAGTTGGGAGTGATAACAGTTAGAATGAAGGTGTTTAATACAGAGATAAAAGCAAAATGACTAGGGAATAGTAGTATGGAAATTAACTTAACCAAGATGGAACTAAAATTGGAAAAACTGAATGTGCTTAGACTGGAGAAAGTAGGTATTCTTCAGTGTAGAAGACTGAAAGAAATAAAGCTGCAGGTCTTGTTTCAAGGGCTTTTCATACACCTGTGAATGGCACCAGATGGATAGAGAATACCAAACAGTATTTACTGTGTTGGTGAAAGTCTTTGGAGCATGTACTGACCACTAAGTCTGCTATATTTGTATGCACAAATTTTTAAGGAAAGGTTAGTTAACAATATTAATAGAAAATGGGATGGCAACAGGCCAGTCTTGCATCTCTGGTGATTTAACTGATTTCCCAGACTAAAAAAAAATCTAACACTGGTAGATCTAATTTTATTGGAATTGGTATTTGATATGGTGCAAGATGGAGAACTATTATAGCAATTATGTATCATAATTCTGAGACAGACACCATATGAAATAATAAATACCAATTCCTATGAAAGCTAGAACTACCAGTTTGGTCAACAACCTTACTTAATGAATGCTTTGTCCAGAACATTGGCTGAAGAGCAGGCTACTTTCCAGCTACAATGCAGCGACAGCTTGAATGAATCTGGCCTGTATACTATGTCAAGAGGCCACTCAGCATATATCCCAACAGTCTGTCAACTCTTTGCTCTAGTCTGGTGCCCCAAAATATGTAAAAAGCTAGTTACATTTCTAGTTTGCTTTGGCTGTCACTCAGTAGCTGAAGGGTCTTCACAGGACACAAAATTGTGTAGCTGGGAAGACTGATTCCTTCTCCTTTTCTACCACCCCTGTCCCCTTGAGGGCAGGTGCTGAGTTAGATGCAAATGAAGGGATAGATCTCCGGACTCTTGAGCTTTTAGGGCACATGTGAGTTCCTGTGCCTTAGTTGCCTGGGAAAGGAAATTCAGGCACATAGTCCACAAAGAAGCAGACCTGGACCTGCCTCCCAGCATGTTCCTGCTATACTCCCGCTGTTTATTTCTAGGGCAGTCTTTATTCTTAGTCCAGATACAGTTCATGGTGTATCCTGAGAAAATTAGGTTTCTTACTAGGCTGCATATTAGTAATTTTCTGTTCGGGAATTGCTAACATGGAAAATATGGAGAGCTTATTTCTGATTCTGGTAGAACAGCAGATCATTTACCTTTATTATATAGTTACCTGTTGCCTCACAATGGTACCTTGGTAATCTCTTTAGATCACTAGAACAGTGCAAAGGACAGTAGTGTGAGCCCAATTCTTCCTTTTGTTATTCTTTTTCTTTCCTTCGCCTGACTGATGCCACAAAGGCATTTTGCATACGTTTTGCTCTTGTAGTGGATTTCATAGATAATTACATAGAACTTTCTCTAGTGTCTTTAGAACCTTGGTGACCAAAGGCTTTTTCAGCTGTCAGTCAACTGACACTGGGACCATGTGTCAATTTAAAAGACGGGTAGATGAGGTGCTTAGGGACATGGTTTAGTGGTGGGATGGCAGTGTTAGGTTAATGGTTGGACTTGATGATCTTAAAGGTCTTTTCCAACCTAAACGATTCTGTGATTCTAATGGCTTCATAAATGCAACTGAACACAGCTGCCCTCATCATACCTGTTGAGTCATAGCCTTATTATCTGGCCATTTTCTGAATACTGCCAAATTTCATTTGGCGCTTTCAAAGTGGCATTAAGTTTGCTGTTGTCATTTCTTGATGGAGTACAGCCCTGTCTTTGGATTTAAAGCTGTAAAAAAAATCTACTGCTGCATGTAAAATATTGCTTCCTAAATCCAAGTGTAGCCAAGTGTACTGTTAAGATATTTAGAAAGTTCTTAAATTATTTCTACTTTAAAAATACTTTTATGTATTCTGTTTTGTTAGCTTCTTAGGTTAATATAGAATTGCTTTTCTGGCTCGACATTGACATAAATGTTCTCTTTTCCTCCCTCTTTATAGAGGACAGTTAATTTTGTTGTTTGATACTTAGAACAGATACTAACTTTGAATAGGACATTGTTTTCCAGCCAGATCAGTAGCTACCTCATGGGTTATTTCAGTATTAGTTCAGACTGGCAACAATACAGCAGTAAAAGAAGTAAAAGTTTGAGTATGCTCAGAGATTGTTTAGATTTAATCCAATAGCAACTGTTGTTAATTTCTTCTTTTTAAGATTTCCCCTCCCTCTCCTATAACTGTTTGTAGCTGTCAGACTCTAACCTTATTTTAATGAGAATGGCAGCTCTAAATCCCTTCTGATCGCTTTTATTTCTTACTGGTTCTAAATAAGGATATTCCCAGTGTGTATTAATCTCACTTGGAGATGTTTAATCAACTGATCTCAAAGAGGCTGAGTCCTCTTATGCTATCACTTTGGCTCTTCTGCATTGCTAGGGTCAACTATGTTAGTAGAATATCTACTGTTTGCAGTAATTCGAACCAAGAAAATTTTTGTCAGGCTTTTCCCACAAGACTAGTGAGTTTCTTTCATTTCATTTTGTTCAATGCTACCTAAGAGAGGAACAAAAGGAGCAGATAGGTCATTTATATATTAATTTACAACAAATGAGGCAAATACCTTCATTTCTTTGTTCCCCTCCATTTCTTTCTTTCTCAAAATGTTTTGACACTTTTCTGTTTTCTTTCCCCTCTCCTTTCCCTTTATCTTCTTTTTTCTTGTCTTTTTTTCCTTTTCCTTTTTTCTTTTTTCTCTTTTCTTTTTTCTTCTTGTTTAAGCTGCCAGGGCAAATGAGGAAACAATTACAGGATGTTGGCTTTGAAAGTGTCTGGCTTTGCCAAATAAGTTTATCTTTTTTTTTTCATTGTGGCTTAAAACATGCTAAAGTCAAAGCCAAGTTACTAACCTAAAACTCATGGTAACTTCAATTTTTTGCATTAGGCTTACAATAAACTTAGATAGTTTTTCCACAGTCCCTTTGCCAGTGATTAGTTTGGAAGATAGTATGTTTTGAATTTGCTGAGAGATCTACTGCTCTTAGCTTAGTTTTAGTACTTTTAAAAAGCAATCAATAATGCCCATTTTGTAATAAACGAAATTTATGAACTGACAAGCAAAATGTAATTATAGTGGGTATTCTGTGCAAGAAAAAAGAGGTGATCTTAAAGCCATCTCAGCATTCTGTTTGCACTCATTTTCATTCATATAAATGATTAAGTAGTTCTGCGCTGAAACGTTTCTCTCTCAAGGCTTAACATGAGTCTGGAAAAGTTGTTGCCAAAGAGTTCTATAATGAATTCAATGACCATTTGTATTAACTTTTCATTGTTACCTACAGACTAAATTTTTCACAGCATTATTTTTATGACTAAGGCCCTAACTCAGCAGCAACTTAGACACCTTTTATTTTTGTTCTCTAGGGACTGTACTCTACAAATGTATAAATTCATTACAAAAGTGAAGCCTGCATCAGAGACTTAGGTTGATTTTGCAGTTAATGAAATTGTTTCCCTTGTCCTTTCCTCTGCTGAGAAAAGACTTCTTCCTGAATGAACCACTAAAAGATCATTCAAAAAAAAAATGATACAGTGAAGAAGAAAAAGAAGAAAATGTCATCTTCTAGGGTACGATCCAAAACTCAGGTTTGAAGAATTGCCTACTAAAATCAGTAGGCTTTGGATCAAACTAAAAAATGGAGATGTTAATTTCTATTTAGAGCTGGGTCAAAGCTATGCTTTGCCTATGCTGTTTAGCAATAAATGTTGAAATAATATGAGGTTCAATAAACATTCTGTCTTTTAATAATCAGAAAGTGCTGTGGATTTTACAACCTAAGCAGTTCAGGCAGTTTATATAAAGCCTACCTGGTTTCAAAATGAACATGTTTTGATGCACCTTAGATGCCCTTGGAAATCAGCTCCTGAGTTGACCTTCTTACTTTGCTTTCTGATGATATGTCTTTCTGCATGACCAGTTTCAGCTGCACAAACTGTTGCCAAAGGATCTCCTATATTAGGTATTAAAAAGAAAAAAAAACCAAAAAGCCTTCGAGTCCTTGAGTCTTAATGTCTTCATGTATTTAGAGAACTATACATCTAACCACAGTAGATCAGATCATCAGATGGGGCCTCCAGCTGTGCCCAATATGTAACGTTGCTGGTTAAACTTCTATGGACTATTGCTACAGCAGCAACAATTCCATAATGCATCCTGCCAATTCTGCAACAACAGACAAGGGGCATTTCTTGCGGTGCTGATCATTTTATACAGGACAATTAAGAATAAATTATTTTCTGTCAGGCCTGAAGTTGTGATAAGTAAAACCTGCAAGTTTACTAAACTTACTGGAAAACATGGACCAACTCTGGTAGAGGAGAAAAGCCCTCACTATGGCCTTCTTCAGTAATAAACTCAAACTGAGAGAGATGTGCACATAAAGCTTTGCAGACCTCTGTGGGACTGTATATGAGGGCGAAGAGATCAGTCAGCACAAATCTTTCCTCAGGGTTGGGGCTTAAGACTGACAGTTGGAGAGGATGCAAGAAGATGCAAGGAGAGGTCTAAGCCTGCTTCAGATTTACTTCTCAGTATGGCAGAGCAGCACAATGATAGCTATTGTTATGCTAGACGCAAGTTCCAGCTACAAATATTGCATTGGTTTTCTTACAGATTAAAAAAAGAAACCTTCCAGATACTCGTATTTCATTTGTGGGAAGAAAAATAATGATGCTGTCAGCTACTGGGTAGAAGATAATTTATATACTGTGTGTGAAACTTACTTTTTATTAAATCAAGCCTAGAGATGCTTATGCAGATTTAACTTGTGAGATTAACAAATATCATATATTGTATAGGTTTATATCAGAGAACAATATAAATGTTTTAATGACTACTTTGCAATCAAGTAGATTACCTGAAATTAGTACTAGTCACCAGGTCTCATTAAGTTTATTTAGCCTTTTTCTGAAGGGGGGGGGGGAGGGGGGAAAGGCCAGAACCAAACCCTGACTTTAGTCAACATTCAGCAGGCTTATGTTGAGTTTCGTGATGAAATGTTATGGCAAGCTGACCTGCATGCCAGTCTCAGTTCAGTAAAAATACTTGCTTATTTAAGCCTTGTCTTCATACAAGAATGTGACTGTTGAGTTCCGTTATCTGTAGATCCGTATATTACCATGGACTGCAAATCTAATTGCCTGAGCCTTGGAAGATGTTCTAGATATTTCAGCTTTGCTTTCTTTATGGTGCATCTGACAAGAGAGCCTCAAGAGAGTCTTCAGAACAAACTGATTGGCAACTTTGCAAACCTTATTTTCTTGTCACAGAAATGACTGATATTTAGAATCCTACCTATTTTAAAACACTGGGAATAATCTATGTGCTTGTTAGCTTCTTCCAGTCTCTAGGTTCTCCCAGGGATATGAACCAAACCAGGCACATGCACCCTACAGTGAAGCTGTGAGGTTTCTGAAGGTGTCACTGTCTTGCCTGCTGGCATTGGCCTGTGTTAGTATGGAGTTAATGCAGAAAGACTTTAACGCGTGAGACTTATCCTGAGGCAGTCCTGCAACTTCAGCTTCTTTTCAGGCTATGTAGTCTCTTTGTGTCAGTGGCAGAAGAGTGATAGTAATAATAGTAATGGGCACTTTAGAAATGCAAGACAGACCCACAAATAAGCATTCATGCTAGAAAGTGTTTTGTCTAGTGGAAAGGGGAGGGTAATCAATGTTTCCAATGAGCCCAATTTCCACTCTGGAAATCTGAATTTCACTCTTTGTGTCTTGCAGCCCATATTTTCTCAGTTAGAAACCTCTGTTTGGTTCTGTGTTATTGAACTTTGTGACATGACAGCAATTAGAAGACACTTAACTGAGATAGAGGAAACAGTTTGCTATCAAAACCTTTTCTTTAAAAAAAAAAAAGAAAGGATAATTTTCAATATTTAAGTGATTAGAACCTGTCATTTCATGTTGTTGTTTGCAGGCTGACACAAATGACAGGACAAAGGAGCATACAAGGAAATAAGATGAAAATTCAGAACAGATGTCAGGAAGCATTTTTCATGCTGAATGCGCACAGTGGCCAACCAGGTAAGGCAAAAGCATTTTCCCATTTAGGAAATAATTAGATGGCCCGTCATGGACAAAATGGCTTTCCCAATTTCCTTTTTCTCTAATTTTCTTACATTCTTATTATACCCCAGCTGCTATTCACTTTTCTCTGACTGGAAGCTTCATCATCATCCAGACATGAACCTAGTTCTTATAGAAATGAATGAACTATTAAATGCTAAGTGAGCAGCTACTTAGTTAGATATTGTCCTGTCGATATTATATCATGCGGTTCTGTTCAAGGTCTAGCAATGCATCTGTTTTGAAGTTCAGAGTTTCTGAAAGTTTTTATCACAGTTACAAAATTGAATCTAGGAGAAAAAGTGACAGAAAATGTGCTGGTTTTATTATCTTAAAGTGTCTGATTATTTAAAGTGATAAAAATATTACACAAAAATGAATCTAGGAGATAACTTGGGGAAAAAACCCAAATTAAATGGAATATGTTTCTGGAGTCTTCACTTTAGTTGAGGCTTTGGTCCCAAATCTGATACAGACTTCCTGTGTAATCTTGCTGCCAGTCTTTTACAAACTCATGCCTCATTTTTCGTGTTCGTACAATAGAATAATTTTATTTTCTCAGGTGAATATGAGTGTGAAACTGTAAATATTTGGGGCACTGACATTTGACCTCTCCAAGTATCAGTCAGCACTAAGTTCATTTATTATGCTTGGGATCCTCATTTAGTAAAGTGTTGGCCCATTACAAGTTCATATGTTAAAGCTATTCAAGAGTGACCGATAATGCCCACTGAGGACAATGTTAAAACACAGACCTAGAAACTGAAGTCTTTGGTTTGTAATAAATTTTTATGGGAACTGTTATGCGAGACCTTTAAAAGACTTGCTGAACAAATTGCTACAACAGCAGGCCATGTTTCCAAGCTAACAATTTTCACCATGTAAAAAGTAGAGCTGTCTGCCCCAGCCTCCACCCCAGGCTCTCGTAGTTTCAGTGCTAAATGATACCACCAATCTTCTCAATTTAAAACCATATATGTGACAATTAACTAAAATAATTTTATTTTCATGTTTGTGGAAATCACTCGATGAGCTTGCTTCTGGCTTACTCCTTAAATATGGATACCAGCATTAATAATAAAAATTGAAAATGTCTTAATTAACAATGACCAATTTAGACATGTAATTATGGGTATTTAAAAAAGCCAATAGTGCTGAAAGATAGTAGCTCTGAGAACCATTGTTCGCTGAAGATGTTGAACTGAAGCAAATGATCACTTCCATTTTTCAAGGAATTCAGCCTTCAATCAAATAAAATGCCCAAGGAAATAAAGTTAATTTTTAATGACATACGGAGGCAATGTCAGCCACAACACAGAGCAAGTGCAATTTTGTTGACTTTGGAATTGGTACAGGAGTTGCTTAAGTTAAAGATAGCTAGGGAACTAAAATTTAAGGATGATACTCTACCCTCATTTCTGCCTTTTTTCCCTGCTGTAATCCCCTCAACACCACTTCACGGTGCACACAGTAATGTGAATTAACACTGGAACATCAATCTTGAATCGGAATTTCGTGACTTTCTGCTGATGTGTGCTTTCTGTGAGTCCCATAGTGTGTTTTCCAGGATTAATTCTTTGAGGTGGTAAGTGAATAAAAGGTGTCCAACAACTCAAAAGTGGCTGTATACTGGTGTCAACAAACCTTCCCCATCTAAAAAATTCAGTCACGCTTTTTTATATTGATGTGGAAATATTGACTTAAAACTGAAGTTTTTCTGAAGTAAAAGAATCTTTGTGGGGGAATTTTCAGGAATTCAAAGGTTTATATGTGTATGTATATATATAAAAAATAAAAATACAGTCTATAATACCTTATAATATATGTGGGTTGTATGCATATATATGTATGTAAAAGATATGCTTGGTGTGTCTGTAAGTGAGCCCTTCTTCTGGACATCAGTTTTTTCATTATGGCTTTTCTGTTGGTGGAAGATTTAATGGTGCCCTTGTGCTTGAGGTCGTAGATCACCACAGTCTGACCATAGAATAAAAGTCTACCGTTACATACTAAAGGTTTAGTATTAGACGTGAAGGAACATGAACAAATTTGTGCAAATATAACAATCAAGTCCCAGCATCCTCTCACATCAAATTTACATGGGAAACATAACAGTTCTGCCCAACTTGTTGTAGATACGGACAAATTCTGTATGCTGTGTTGTTCTGTAGCAGAAGCTGTTCTTCAGTGCAGAGTGGTTGTTCCACCAACAGTCTAACTGGGCTATGCAGCCAGTTTTGTGGGGGGTGAGAACACAGGTTCATAGGAATAGGATTTTTACTCTTATTTTTCCTCCCTTACTGCAGGTGTAACAGGGAAGTGAAAGGACCAGAAGGAAGTCTTCACCCACCCCCCTACTATTTTAAAAATTACTTTGCACTATCTTGAAGTTTTTAGAGAATCTTGTGCTACTGTAGGGAGAGGAAACCTTTTAGTTCTTTCACCTCTGCACTACTGAAAAATACCTGTTTCCTGCTGTCCTGCTCAACACTCTTTAACCTGTGCTGTCATATTCAAGGCTATTCTTCACCCGCCTTACAAAGTTTTGACATCATTAGCAGTAACAGTTTTGAAATAAGATTTAGCATTCCAGGCATTTGGATTTGGATGTCAGAAGTCATAGCATGAGCATAGAATTATGCATTTTTATTTATTTATTTGTGTTCCTTCCTATATGCTTTCTTCATTCTGTGCTGGTTAACTGACTTTTGACCTTTGGTCACATTTTCAAGGCTTTTTTCATAACCATGAGGCTACGAACCTTATGTTCTTCTAAAAAAAAAATAGAAGAAAAGGAATATTGTGAAATTAGGCTACGAACCTTATGTTCTTCTAAAAAAAAAAAAACTAGAAGAAAAGGAATATTGTGAAATGATGTGATCAAGAAACTGCATTTGTAAAGGAAAACATTGGTGAAGTTCATCTTATTTGATATGACTGAAGTTAAACAACTAGTCTAATTAAACTCTACAGGTGATGGAGGCAGAAACATCTCCAGTGGGTGCCATATTCCATAGCAATATGGGCTGAATGGACCATTAGGAGGATCTAAGCAGTTTTGTTTTGGACATCTACAGCTAGGCCACAGTATTTCTCTTCAGAACCAGTGAAGATCTACCTAAAATTGAGCTTTGGCAGTGGTTTTTACTGAAATGAATTGAAAGCTATATTTGCATGTGCCATTTTCAATCTACAGTTTATATTTTCTGGGTTAGAAATTCTTAGTGTTTTAATTTCTCTGATTCATTTTGGGAGAAGGCCTTATTCTTAAACTGAAATAATATGTCCAAATCTTCCCCGTTGTCCTTACTGTGAATTCATGGTGCTACCTACAATGCAAAAAGGTTCTTCTAATGGTCATTTTCGCATGCATATTTCTCAAGGTCTTAATCTGACAAGAGCCAGTAAATGTCATGGAATAACTCTACATTTAAATTGTAATAGTATTACAGTTAATGCAATATATCATATGAAGTGTTCCATGTGCACCAAGATCCTGTAAAATCAAATAGCAAACCAAAAAACCTTATCAAAGTACCAAAAATATAGCTTAGTACTATAATTTAATTTGTAGTCAGTAAGCAAGTAAGCCATTAAAAAAAAAAATATTCTGTAACATTAGGGAAGACAAAATAGTCCCTTAATATGCCTGTGTTTACCTTTAAGATACAAAGTATGTGGACTTACTCATATAGCTAAAGTTCACTTTCTGGATATCTGTTTGTAGGAACACGGATATTAATTTGGTAATAATCCATACTGCAGAGGAAAACCCATTGTGGGGGAGAAGGGGCTTGGTGAGGGATAAAATGCATTGCATGCTTCAGGCAACTACAAGACCAATTGTTTACTCTTCAAGAGCTTTCTTAGAAAAGGTCTTTGACCAGCAAGAAAATGAGAGCTGCATGAAAATCCAAGTTCCGTCATAGATAATTTCTTGGTGTCGCAGGAAGTCAAGTATCTCTGTACCTAGCTTTTTTTGCCTCCTGGTGAGGCTAAATTTGTACATGTAATTTCAAATTTTGAGATGAAAAACGCTATGTATGTGCAAAGTATTATTAATAAGAAGATCACTATATTGGGTCAATTGGCATCATTGCATCCTAGAAAATAGTTCTCATATCATTATT
Source organism: Egretta garzetta (assembly GCF_000687185.1). Classification (NCBI taxonomy): domain Eukaryota; kingdom Metazoa; phylum Chordata; class Aves; order Pelecaniformes; family Ardeidae; genus Egretta; species Egretta garzetta. The sequence goes on along the minus strand of NW_009259111.1, from coordinate 2,865,127 downwards.
AGCTATGACTATTCCAAGAGGAAATGTTAAGTACAATACTACAAAATGGAGCTCTTTTGAGTACATTTTCTTTATGTTTATGTTATGTTATGACCCTCTTAAAATACAAGGCATTACTTCGTTTTCAGTTTCCAGTGCTGAAAACACTGAATAATAAAAAAATATATTGTGTGGATCATTCCTCTTTTCTTCCACATAATTTGTTAATATATACAGCAAGAGAGAACTTTAAGAGATTCTTTTGATGCGATGTAAGAAGAAATTATCTTAATTCAGTCCAATTTATACGTGAGAATAACTGACTCAAAACAGTACTGTGATCCATGTGGCCATGACTACCTTAAATACATTCACTGAATATTGTCTTTACAGAAATAACCTTGTAGATTTAATTGTTATATGAGCTTTTTTAAAAAATTATTTTAAAAGGTTAAAATTTTAAAATGCTACTGTTATTTAAATGTAGCATGAAGGTTTAAGTGCAAATCACTCTTAGGTAACTTTTTTTTTTAAGAGCGGACTAATGCAGTATTATGTTTTATAGTGCAATAAAATTATGTGCTAAAATTATGCTCATAAATGCAGGCAAATGTAAACCAAGCTATTAGTTATGTTTTCTCAGATAAAAGTGATTAGCATAGCTATCAAACTCTTCTCCCATTTGAATAACAGAATTATGTCTGAAATCTAAGGCTTGTTTGCAAAAACTGAGTCTTAAAAAGAAATGTAAATCCAGCTATCAATGTTGTATTTGAAAGTGAATGCAATGGTCTGCCCATCATTCTGCTAACTAAGAGCAGAGGAACGTGACCCAAATTGCAGCAAAACACATCAATATGAAATGTGCCTCAAATACTACTTTAGAAGTCATTCTTAGCACTTTATCATAATCTCCTTACTGCTGATCAGACTTATTTAAAAACTATTGTGGTTTGTTTAAACATAAGAGTGATGAAAGAGTCTTTTAGCAACAGTCACCATGAGACAAAGTTTCATGTATAATTCATGAAGTATGTGGTCATCTACTAGGAAATTAATTTCCATCTGACAGCTATACTTCTGGTAGTGTCTTCTCAGGAAGGCACATGGTATATAATTAAAATCTGAACAGAACAAATTAAATGCTGATTACTTCATGAACAATTTCAAGGCTTGAATATTGTTACCTGTCTTTATAGGATCAAACCAAGATATTTGGACAATGTATAAATGAACGGATTTATTTTCTCAACCCTGTATCCAATTGTTTTCTAATGCCTGAGGGTTGTGGTTAAAATTGCTACTGGAAAATCCAACTGTGAAAAAACAATTAAAAAGCCAACCCCCACTTCAAACTGTCTCTACCTGTAGGTGGCTTTCCTGTAATGCTAATGTTGATTGGTCACAGGCAACATTTAATATTTTAGATGAAACCACTGCTCAGACAGGTGCAGTGTTTCCTTTTTTTGTCTTTGCCGTCCTCCTTGCCTCCCTCCTTTATTCCTTTCAATTCAGTTAATCAGCATCATTTGAAGCATGTAATGGGTGTTTGCTATGCTGATGAGAGGAAGACTATAGATGACCAACTCTGATGACAAAGTATTTCTTCTTATTGTTTACAATAAAAAGGTATTACAATAGAAGATAAACTATTAAATAAAATATTACAAAGGTTTTCAATCATTCAGGGAATGAAGAACACTGCAGGGAAGGTTCACACATGATCTTACTGAACATGTTTTGCACTTGCATGCAATGTGAGGTTTAGCTTGTGCTGGCAACTGCAGTGCAAAGTCTTAAGGACATGTTAGCATATGCTGGAGTCTGTCACCGCCTTCGCTCTTCTTGGCCTGTGTTACTTAGATTAAGTTAGCAGAGATGCATTACCATGTCCTAAAATTTACCTTTCTATGCACAGATTTTTTTGCCTGTTGTTGCAATACTGGATGGACAGCTACACTTCTGTTTTTAATACAAAGACATTTTCTGTATGATGACACAACACCGTTCATCCATCAGATGTATTTCAATTTATACCATCTCTCCATGATCATCATCTGGAGAGACTGAAGGTCCAATAACAGATTCCTATGCAGTGTAGTGATAGCAATAGCCTTTCAGTAATATAGGCCAAGACAGTTTATTAGGAAAGAAAATTTCTTTGATTTAGAGAGAATTTGAAAAGATGACAAGAGTAAACCTAAAATAAATCAGATGATAAATGTGTGCGCAGACATGGACGGTGTATACAATGTTATAACATTGATGCATATGAGTATTTCATAAAGATAAGACTAGTAAGTCAAAGGGGGACTTACAAACATTGAGTAATGTAATGGAAGATTTGTCTGCCACACTGGCATTTATTAGTAGGTGAAGCAGTTGGTACTATCCATTCGTAGTCTCTGTAGTTGCCAGTTCTCCTACACTCCCTGCTGCCACTTTTTTAGAAAGGTTTGCATGTCAGAAGATTGTACATAGAAAAGTACCAGTAGTAGAATTACTTTATCCTCTTCCGCTCCCTTTCCTGAGAAGCTCTGCAGGGTAATGGTTGACTTTTAATTTAACCTCAGTAAGAAGTGTTCTGGCTCATGCATCTGTTCTTATGTCAGGCTCTTCTTACCTGACTTCACTAAATAAATGAGATCTTGCTATGGCTATAATCACAAATTCATGATTAGAGATACAGTTTAGGGCATTATGCAGGTTGTGGTTAATGAATAGTATAATAGAAAAATTTCAGTGGAAGGGACCTCCTGAGGTCAGCTTGCACCCTCTTTCCCCTTCTACTCAAAGCAGGGCTGAATGAAGTGGTGCAGATCACACCCAGTCAATTTTTGAAGGAAGAGTTATGAGGAAACCATTAGTAGAAGTTGTTTGCTGTTGCATTGGATTTATCTGTTTTTATGCCAGTGACAAAAGTATCTAAAATTAGCTGATGGCAGAATACTGGATTAGATAGTTCAAGCAATTCCTCCATTCTGAATACTATGAAGAGGAAAATAATCTTTTAGTATCAGTGCTGGGATGTATTGAATGCTGTTTTGTATGACGTTCTTTCCTTTTCACACTTACCTCAATTAGAAGTTGTTTTCTGATCTCAAAGGACAGGCTGGTGATGGGACAGGGAATAAGAACTGAGATCTGAAAATGTGGGGAAAGGTACAAAAAGAGTAATCAGAGCTGGCCAGAAACAGCATAAACTAAGCTGTAAGCTAAAGCAATAGAGAATTTACAGGTACAGGAAAAATACCCAGGTTTAGCAAGAGTAAAAAATGAGTGAAGGCTGCTTGAGGGTGAGAACATCACCACTGAGATTAATGGTGAGTAGTGGCAGCAGCTGCCATGTCAATACTGTATTAAGTTTGGAAATGTTTTAAGCATAAAAATTCTATAAAGGAAGACATTCCATGTGGTAAAATTGAGTTCATGCCATTTTCAATTTTGTAAGACCCACTGGACAACAATTATACCTAGTAAATATTATCAGCTGGCCAAAATGTGAGACGTGATGTTACATGTGCTGAAAAATCTGTCATGCTGCAATGTCTGTTAAACACAAGCTGAAAGAACAGTATAAACTGCCAGTAAATATAAAAGGAAATGAAAACAAACACTGCAGTGCATGACTTCCTGTGGGATTTGATATTAATCCCCACTTATGAGGAGTAGTCTGTACAACATATTTTCCCTAGGGGACTTGTGAGTTATCCAGCTAATCCTTTCAAGGCATATGATTTGTATCTGGCAAGAAATCACACAGAATTGTTTTCAATCATCTCCAAATATACGGTATTGATAACAAAGTCCATGTAATTGGATGAAAAAAAAAAATATCCTTGGTAAACAAGCTTAATGTGCACATTCCATTATGCTCTGGTCAGCGTTATAACTTCTAGACAAAGGTGCAATTTTAAACATCTGATTATCTTCTTTTTAAGGTCTGTTTGGATTCAGTTTGTCTCCTTTATCCTTTCAATAATTTCTTATCCTGTTATTACCTATATTTTTATTGGATACAAATCACAGATTAATTGTCCTCATCAGTTTGCTTTTTGCATCCTAGTGATAGATGCGCTGTCTGTGCTGATTTTGATGTCTCTTGTGTTTGCCATGTGAACACAGCTTTTCCAGATTCAGATTTTTCTGCCTGATCTGTACCCTCCTCATCCTATAGAAGAGAAAAATTAAAAGCTTAGAAGAAAGTTGTTTGCAGGATGTCATACTAAAGATACTCTGGCATAGCACCTTCATCATCTTTTCAAGTCCAGGCACTGCTAGGCCAAGACTAGATATTTTAAAATATGTTTTTTCCTTTCCTCTTTGAATAGAATGATATTTAATGGCAACGGAAACTAGCTTAATTCTGTTAGTATGAATACTGGAACTGTTGGATGGACCTTTAAGAAGAGAAACATTTCTGTCCCCTGTGAGCAAAAAGAAGTGAAGTCCACTATTCTAATGGCTTGCTGCCACAGAGTAGATCAGACAGGCTTGGCTGAAATAGTAGCTGGGGTTCAGTGCTTTCAAAAAAGTCCTGTGTTCATGAGATGGGAGAATGGCCTGTGTTAGCAATTAGATCATTTCCTAAGCTAAGCCTGGATGTACTACTATTAGGCATTGTACGTTTTTAGTTTGTGCAAAAATACCTCATTTACTTTTCATATTTTGAGACTAGAACACAAAAATGCCAGATGTTACATATTTGCTACTTCTTGTAGCAACATGTATGTGATACGTATGCAGCAAATATTCCAAAGACCAAATCTTGGCATGAGTCTACTAGTATGCTAAATATAGAAACTACATTGTTCAGACTTTTATTTTAAGAGTTCGAGTTTGGTAAGTTGCTGCTCATTTAAATATACATAAAGAGGTGGAAAGGATATAGGGATATTTTAAGTTTTCCAAACATGATATTTTTTTAAGTAAGGTTTTCTATGCAGCTGGAAGCTCTTTAATTCCAGTGAGATGAGAACACTTGCAAGAAATTCTTTCCTTCCTAATGAAACATAGGCTGAGTTTGTCCATTTACTGGAAATAAACAGAATACCAATTTACATTTTTTACTGAACAGTTTTAACACAGTAAGCATAGATAAGTGTTGAGTGACTTAGGGTCAAAATCTTTGCCTCCTTATGAACACTCAGGACCTTTCATGAATCTCTTGGGACTGTAGAGAATTTAGCAGCATATTGCAGTTGTTAGGTGCTTAGAGTTATAGCCTCAGCTCTGAGAAGAAATGACTGTGTTCTGAGGTGACTTGATCTGCAGATCTGCTAGTTTCTACACATATGTGAAAAAGAGTACTGGTTTTGTGTCTTTGACTTATTGGATAGGAGCACAGTTTCTTCTATATGGGTTTCTACAGTGCTGGAAAGAGTATTTTGACTTTGTAGTCTATGATTTTCTCATACTTGTTTAAGACGTGGGTTTGTCTTTTGTTCTTTGCCTCTCTCTCCTACAAGTGGCAGAATTTCAGATCCTGAAACCAGTGATTTCCCCAGTTAATTTTGGAAGATGCCACAGAAGCTGTAGAGTCTATAAACTTCACTTCCTAACTATTCACAAGACTGAACTATTATAATAGCTTTGTCTGTTAACACGGTGTTTGGACTTCAACTCAGTATTTGCTGAGTCAGGAGAAGTCCTATCTGCTTGGTCCTTTCTGCTGCTGTATGCAACAGTCAATTCATAGTCATCTCAGTTAGTTACTGTCCGTATCTTCCAAAAGAAACGTGCAAAGACGTTGAGATGATCCTGGCTTCCTATTGTTAAATAGGTCAAGTTGTTACTGGGGAGTAAAATCCACTTATATTATGCATCGGACTTTTATTAACTTGGGTAGAGTATCAATTCAGTGTTAGGTCTGTAAAATGTTCCAAGCCTTTAGCAGTTCTGTAAACATAAAATTCTTAGTTGGCTCAGGAAGCCCATAAATTTAGTAAAAATCAGGAAAGTATGTGTGTGCCTACTAGTTGGGTTACTATTAGTTGATGGGTTTGTTCCCTGACTGCTGGAAATAGAGTGTCATGGAATGATCTTTCTGTCCAGGCACTCAACTTGTATATTACACTTTGTTGTAGAAACATCTCACTTTCTATAAGTCATCTTTGCATGTTTGGTGAATGTAGAAGGACAAGGTGAGGAAGTAAAACGAAAGACATTTACTGTCAGTTCCGAGTAGTAAACCGCTACTCGGGTCTGGTTCCAAAACTGGAAATTTTGTGGCAGGTAATGAGTTAATCAGTGGTATCAGCAATGTTATTTGCTTTTCCAAGTACATACAGTATTTAGCTAAGAAACATTTCTTATATATTATGCACCGCAGTCTTGGTCCTAAATACTTTTAAACCACTTAATTCCTCTGATGATTTAACAACCTATACAACAGTCTGAATGTCTAGAAAGAGAACCTATTTGTTCTCCACACACCATCTCTCTAATGAAATAGAAACTAGTAGATGGAAATTCTGAGAACATGAAACTCTTGCCAATGTGAGGTTGGACTCATGCTGATGGTTAACTTGCTGAACACCAGGAACATAAGAAGTGCCAAGACTATTTCCTCCCTTTTACTGCATAGTAAAACTCCATCAGAAAATTCAAGGAGCACCTTTTGAATACTTAAACTTATTTGTGATCAACAGATAACCTTATATGATCCAATGGACTTTTCATCCTTATAGGTAGGGTTGCCAAACGTAAGTTGAAAAAGAGAATGACCTCTGTGGTATTGCTTTCCTACATAAGAAATTTAAGTTACTTAGAAACAAGCATAAAAGTTGTAGTGTCAGTTCTTTTGGCACTTACTGATTTGACTATTAATGGGCAAGTTCAGTCTAATGTCTTACTGTAAGTTTCAGGAGCCTGAACGGTACTTTAAAATGAACTTAATATATGGTTCCCTAAGGTTCGGCTATTGTCATAATCTCTCCTTACTCCATCAGTAGAAACTTGAGCTCAGTAAACTGTTTATTGTGTGTAAGCCACATAATAAATACTTGTATATATGGGAGCTACCTGATGGGCCCAAATTCAAGAAGCCATATAAGCAGCAGATTGTAAAGCAGATAGCTCTGTACTTCTGCCTGGTCCCAGTGTGTACTGAAATTCTTAAGGCTGCAGAAAGAGTTGTCTGTTGGCACAGCATTGTCAAAGTAATGCTGACCACTCTAGTGGAATCCTAACAAATTGAAATCATCTGGATGCACTGGCAGAAGCCAAAAAACTGACTTTATACTGCTTTTTCCAACAGAGCAACCAGACCACAACACTGGACCATGTGGGTGGCCTCACCCACTTATACATATGACGCTTCTGGAATTGAAATGGCTATGAAATCACTAACTGATTTACCCTATGTATAAAACAGCTAGTTTGTCTTGGTGACTTAACAGGCTATGATGAGCCATCTTCATGGCTAAGGTTCTCAAATTAAAGACAAGGAAAATCTGACATTTGCACAATTACTTTTCTTCATGTACGGAGCTAAGTATTGGAGGACTTCGCTTACAAAGCACTTGGATACAGGCTGTGTATCCCTGTCACAAAGAGAGGAATAAATATTTTTTTCATTAGTATAAATGCAAGCCCTTTAAATTTATGTTAAGACAGAATTTTTCCCATTATCTTTGTTTAATGCTTAAAATCTAAAGAAGAAATACTTTAAAGAATACCTGTGAGTCAAGTGAGCACGATTCTGTAGTTGACAGAGAGGTATGCAAATTGGCTTCAGAATTCATTAGGGAGTTGACCTTGCCTGTTCCCTGAGCTCTGATGGTTTGGATAAGATGGAAACTAGATATTGCCAAACAAAAGCCTGTGGTGTCTGAATGCCTCTAATGAGAGTGAATGAAATCCCTCACTGATTTCAGTAACAAAACTCTCATCAACTTCAACAGGGAATTGAGGGGGGGTGAGCAGTGACAAGGTTTCACTAGCAGTACTTAGTATATGCTTTGAAGACTATGTGATGAGTAAGAGCATCAACTCGTCCTGAATGCTTTAAAAGGGCAGTTGTTCAAGCAGAAAAAAATTGTGTGATGTTAAAAACAGTGGATAAAATTAGAAAGAGATTCCTTCTTCCTGAGAAATTCTAACTTTCTATTTATATTATAATAACATGGAATGACTCCAATGAGGTAAAGCAACTTGAAACCCACTGCTCATTCAGTAGTACATCATGAAATCCTGTTTCTTGTTCCTCGGCCCATCATAATATAAATCACTAAATCTATGTGCTATCTTTTCTGATCAAACATTCATCTGATGACCATGAATTTTACAGATGTTTGCATTAATGATTTGTTAGAGCTTCTTTCTAATATTTTCTCTGCATTGTTTGGCCTTTAAGAACTGATGGTTTTGTGCATTTGTCCTGCAGATGCAATACCATGCTTCTATCTATTGGTATTTGCGTGCAAAATGTGCAGCAAGAAATTGATGGATGCCACGTGCACCCGATTGCGGCAAAAAAAGGAGGGGAAAAAAGTAGGATAAAACAAACTTCTCCACCCTAATAGGAGATTTAAATCATAACTGCCTCAGGAGAGAATTGTTTCCTCTTTCAGTAGCAGTCTAAACTCTTGATCATAGTGCAGCCAAGACATATCCCCAGAAACACAGTGACTGAGAGTTGAACAGTGCTACATCTCTTTTATGAAAAACATTCTCTGAAAAGCTTGCATAAACAAGCAGCACACATGTTCAACTACACTATTTTTTGGCGCTCTCACAGTATTTGTTGACTCATTTGGATTTTTTGCATGTAACTCTTTAACTTCCACACTTCTTGCACTGTACAAAGGTTTTCATTTTTCTTTTTCAATCGTCTATAGTTCATGAATTTCCAGAATGAGCCTATACAAAAGTTATTGTTTCCATGGTTGCCAGTAAAATATTCTTGCAATATTTTGATAACTTTGTTGAGAGCTAAATTTTAACAGTAGTTACTCTACATTAATGTGTGTTAAATCTTCTTAGTATTAGCAATGATAAAGTTATTTGTTATGTTATCAGGGATGAGACTATGACTAGAGTTAACATTGTAGCCCTTTATACGCTTAAAGCAGGAATTAAATTTCCTTGTTTTCTATTGAAAAAAAAATGGGTACAGGGTACAGTTGTGAATGTTTGAGTGTTTTTAATGGAAACGTTATTTCTTCATATGCTCAACTTAAGCATCTCTCTTATGAAATATATGAACTTTTAAACTTTTTCTTTTTTAAAGAACCCAAACACACCTTCTCCCAAAACCCCAGTGTTTGCCAGGTGTCAACAGCAGCAGACAAGGATTCAGGAAACCTAGGGCCTGTTCCCAGCAATGCCAGTCATCTGATGCACAGCTTGGTCTAGTACCTTCTCTCACTTTTGGTTTCCTTGCTATCTTTTGCTTTCTTTGCCTTGCCAGTGAAATTTCTTTAGAGTGGAGTTTCTTTCCATGATATGTTCAGACATTATATATTGAAGCTGGGTCCCAAAATCCATTTGGGCCTCTCAGCTCTACTGCTTCAGGTCTTTGTTTCTCAAATGACTTTGCACATGTATTTTTCAGGAATAGAATGGTAGAAATGAGACTGTTGCCCCTCCATTGTTTGTGCATTAGAAGTCCTTCTGTGAGCTGTTAGAAAAGCTGTTAGAAATGGTTTGAAGCTGCGCCAGGGCAGGTTTAGGTTAGATATTAGGAAAAACTTCTTCACTGAAAGGGTTGTCAGGCTCTGGAGTGGGCTGCCCAGGGAGGTGGTAGAGTCCCCATCCTTGGAGGTATTTAAAAGAAGGATAGATGAGGTGCTTAGGGACATGGTTTAGTGGTCGGGTGGCAGGGTTAGGTTAAAGGTTGGACTCGATGATCTTAAAGGTCTTTTCCAACCAAAGCGATTCTATGATTCTATGATTCTATAAAAGTGGGCATAGACTGTATTTCGAGGAATTCCAAGTCAAGTAAGGAGAAGCTCAATAAAGCCTTCCAGGATTAGATACCTATTGAAAAGGCACTTGGTGGGGGTGACAGTCTTCCAATTTAAGTGCTACTTTGGTTTTTGAATTTCCCTGTGACAGGTGGTTGACTAATTTCAAGGTGCTGCTGGGCTCACACAGGAGTAGCCCATCACTTTGGTTCTGATCAATAGTAAATGATCACCTTTTTTTTTTTTTTCCATAGATCAACCAGTTTTAAATATTTGGTATCTAAGGTACATAAATATATCCCATAGAATTTATTATGTATTTTTGTATTTAGATTTCCTGCCTTGTGTTCCAGGTGTGGCAGTTCAAGGTATTCAGTAGATTTAGTAGAGGAGTTGTGCTGGTTTTGGCTGGGGCAGAGCTAATTTGCTTCACAGTAGCAAGTATGGGGTCTATGTTCTGGATTTGTGCTGGAAACAGTGTTGATAACACAGGGATGTTTTTGTTACTGCTGAGCAGTGCTTGAATAGAGTCAAGGCCTTTTCTGCTTCTCACCCCACCCCCCACCAGTGAGTAGGCTGGGGGGTCACAAGAAGTTGGGAAGGGGACACAGCTGACCCCAGCTGACCCAAGGGATATTCCACACTATATGAGATTATGCTCAGCATATAAAGCTGGGGGAAGAAGGAAAGGGGGGACATTCATAGTGATGGAGTTTGTCTTCCCAAGTATCCGTTACACATGATGGAGCCCTGCTTTCCTGGAGATGGCTGAACATCTGCCTGCCCATGCGAAGTAGGGAATGAATGCCTTGTTTTGCTCTGCTTGTGTATACAGCTTTTGCTTTGCCTATTAAACTCTTTATCTCAACCTATGAGTTTTCTCACTTTTATCCTTCTGATTCTCTCCCCCATCCTACCAGGGAGAGTGTGTGAGCAGTTGTGTGGCACTTCTTAGTTGCCAGCTGGGGTTAAACCATGACAGGAGTGCAAGGATAAAAGGATGTTTTCTTGGTTATGGCACAGGATCATTGTCTTTTACCATAGCATTTTTATCAAATCTCAGTCAAGCTATGCTTTTAAGGAGTCATTATTTGTCCTCTTTTTCAGGGGTCTAACTTGAGACATGGTGCTTTCATCTGCTTAAATATGCATAGTTGCAAATGATTGAGTGATATATAGCCCTAAATAGTCTAAATCAGGTACTTTGAACCTCATATTTAGAACTGAAATAGGGTAAATACCTTTAATCTCCATGCTATAGTTTCCCGTCTGTAAGAGCTGATAATATTCTTCAACTCATGGAGATGTATTAATGTGGAACCCTAGAATGCTGCAATGATAAATATCACCAGAAGTCCACAGAGGAATGAATACTTTTTTTTTTCAAAACAGGGCTTGGAGAATACTCTGTATAGTCAGAGGTAGTACACTGAACAACAAGCAGAAAATAAAATTCTGCTGCACCAGTAATATTTCGTATTCTTTGATACAGGATCTTGCAGAAAATTGACAGGTGAAGTTTTAAGTAAGGAGGGTGAATTAAGTTTATGTAGGCAACTTTCATTCTGTTATTTATAGCTTTGAGGTGTTGAATTTTCACTTGTAGTAGTTCTCTTTTACACTGTTACTCTTTACATTACTTACAATGCAATGCACAAAAAATATGAAGTTCTCTACTTCTGATTATTATTTTCAGAAAGTAATTAAACCTGTGTTCCTGAAGAAAAAACAAGTATGTCTGAGATAATCTAGATTATTTGTTTTTAAAGATTGCTATTTCTCTTCCTATTTATATGTTCAATTTGCTAGGAGGATGTATATAAGCAGAAAAGAATGTCAGTGCCTGAAGTGGCAATTCCAAGTAACGATAGCTTTTTCAACTGTACTGTACTGTTGTTGGTGCAACTGAATGTCTGTCCAAACCTCTATGGATTCAGTGATGCCTCAGGCAATCTTGTCTCTCAAATACACCAATCTGCCACACATGCAGGCAAAATGTTTGAGTACCTGCTCTAAATATCTCTCAGGATGCAAGTTCATGATCCAGTGCCATACACTGTTGTGAGACTCAGCACACTGAGTGCAAGAAGAGCTTAGAGCTAAACATCCTGTACCTCACAGGCAGCAAACACTACAGAAGTAATGGCATGACTGTGGTGGCTGGGTAGGGATTAGTGTCCCACTCACGTGGCCCTACAGATGATGTGATGGACTTTCTATCAGTCCTCCCTTTTTCCAGGGTAAACAGTGGTCCTAGATTCATTCCAGCAGTGGCCAGGAGAGAAAAGTTCCAGTCTGCTGACTTGTCAGTCCTAAATTTGTTCAAACAGGATGTTTACTGACATTAAGGTAAATCAGATGATGAATATGAAAATACAGTACAAGATGAAATTGATATAAATTAGTTATGAATACATTTAGACAAAGTTCTGAAAGAGCTTTCAGCAAAGAGGAAGCAAAGCTGTTTTAAAATTATGGAAGAGATTTTGTGAGAGATAGCAACTTTTCATCAAAAGTATTTTGCTCTCTTGTTGCATTTAAAAACCATAATTTATAGTCATTCTTTGGCTTGTTTTGCATTGTTTTATATAAGTAGCTCGTTGATATTCTTTTTTGTATATAAATGTCTGTGTGGGAAATATGAAGAATATGAATCATGTAATGGCTGTCACTATAGTCCAGAGTGACTAGTCATTTGTGTACATGTATATTTTGGCATCCTGCGTAAAGAAATCAGAAACAAATATTTGACAAATGTTCTATACAAGCTAATATCTTGCTAGTTCCTGTTTTTCTACCAGGTTGAAGAAGGTTTATTGGTAGGAATAAATACCTGAAACCAAATTTAAAATAATTCTTCACTTGTTCTGAAAACAGAGTCAGCACAATTTTGTTGCGTTGCTACCTGAAAAAGCTTTTCCTTTGCTCATACACACCAAAGCATTTTCCATAGTGCTTTGAAAGAACACTACAAATAGATGCTCTATTGCTGATCCAAATTTCACTGATGGTCGCTTTGTATCATTTAATTGTAGCTAATATCAGTAGATTCCAGATTCCAACTGATTCACTCTGACAGAACAGAACCTGCACTCTATAACAATGTAGATACACCCAATACCTATGAAAGAGAGTACTGATTTGTTCCGTCTAATAAACTGATATTAGAGTTAGATTTCAAAATTACATTCCTGTTCCTGCAAGCTCTTCTCTTTCCTGTCTGTCATCTCTGCATTCCATGCAGCGGCTCTCCAAAATAAGGACTGGGATCTAAGTGTTCTGGTGTGTTCCTCAAGTGTCCAACACAGCTACTGCTTTCAGGAGTAGGTCAATGCCTCTTTAGATTCTTCAACAGAGTGCCCTAGGGATGAAACTTTTTATTAGCCACAGGCAGTTCTCTTAAGCAGTTTGATTAAAATATGACTAAAGAGCTATTCCGGCAATTTTGCTTTTGTTTCTGTTTAACCAGAAAAAAAAAGGAAGGGAAAAAAATGTTTTGCTGAATTGCATGACCTCATGGACTATATTTCTTGTTCCTCATTGAAATGTGGTTAAAATAATCTTGTATTTAACTGGTTCCAAACCTTCAAACAGCAACTTGTTTGGTTGTTTGGTTGGTTTTGTTTTTTTTAAAACATCAACTTAAAAGACAGGCTATTTTTTCAATTTGGCTGTATTTATCAAATACTTACATATACAAAACATTCATCATTAATTAATATGAGCACTGTAATTCATATAAAACAATTACAGCATTTAGAGTTTTTAGAGGAGCTACTATTGCTGCCTTAGCCCTTTTAAAAAATATGCTCCCCAAAGGACAAAATGTGATCTATTAATATGTATGTATTATTACTTTTTTTGTAACTCTAAGACTGCTGATGTCTGTGAATATGGAAGCATTTATAGGTTATAGACGGTCTGTTAGTTGACTTGCAGTTCTAAGTGCAGTATTTTCTAAAACCTAAAAAGCAATATTAATTACCCTCTGCCTATAGTAGAGAAGATAATATATTTTCTTCTGGAGATTTCACATTTCCTGTGATCCTGCAATAGCAACACTTGAACTTGTTAGGTTATTTAGAATAATTGGCAACACAGGGATAAAAAATTCTGGTTGACTGCTAATTGCACAAATTATTAAAAATAACTCATCTTACTTCACTCTAGCCTTTAAGCAGCTTTCTTACTTTTTTAGAATCCAGCAGTTCTGAGATAATACATTCCCAGTAGAAGGAGTTTACCCCCTTGTTATGTTGTAATTGAAGGGTGGAATCTTTATGCGCAAAGGCTTGTAAAAGGAAAAATTGAACTAATGCAATAATGTATACATTCCTCCCAAATAAAATGAGGTATTTTTAATTTATTTTCTATTCTATACTATACTTTATTCAGCCTTATTCAAAAGTATCTTGTGTCCTGGCTGTTTAATGGGGTTGATATAAAAGCTTTGTTACACAGGTCTGGAACTGCAGGGAAATGATTGGCTCCTTTTAAATGTATTAAGTGTAGTCAGTTTGCTTTTTATAAATGAAATAAAAGAACTACTTAAAAAATTTTCAATTCTTCTCCATGATCAGTCTATTGTCACATGCATTTGGCATTCATTATATGTTAGCCCCAGGCGCCTCCAGTCTTGTACTCAGGCCAGCAGTAATTTGGTTTATAGAGATCATATGGCAGGGAAACAGACCTTGAAAGACAGAACTCTAAGAAGCATATTTGATGAATTTCCTATGATTTGAGTCTGGGTTTATTCTTTCCTGTTGTGGAGCAGACACCCTACAGCACACGCGCTGAGGCCTGATGCGTCTGAGCAAGGGGCCAATTAAATGACAATATGCGCACTGTTTTTTCGCACATCTCGGGTTGCATTTCCTATCAGAGAAAGGGAAGGGATGATGGGAGGGGGGGAAGAGAGGAAGAAAAAGGGGGGCCTTGTACCGGATCCAAATATGGGCAGGAAACCACACAGAGTGAAGGTTGCCTTTGTCATTAACAATTAATGTAACCACGAACACTGAAAAAAAGTATGCTGCGGCTGCTGGTGGCAGTGGCGTAGCCAGTGCAGCATGTCTCCTGTCTGCCCTTCTTCCAAGCAAGGCTGGCATCCTGGTGCAGTCAGCTCCAAGGCCTCTGCTGCTCTAGCAGATGAACCAGCAACTCTTTAACCCTCGTACCTAGATAGGTCCCAGTCCTTATTTCAGTGTGCCTAACAGGTTGTAGAAGTGGCAGAAATGGACCTCGGAAATTTCTGTAGTCAAATTTTGTTTTTGCCATTAGCTCTCACCCTCTTGATCTGCATACTAGAGTGCCTTGTGGCTTTATAGGCTATAGTGTGAACTAATGCTCTTGGATGACATGAGAGATATTTTTCATATAAGGCACTGAATGCCAAATTAGGCCTGACCTAAATTGGACTAAGCTGGTGAGACTGGATTTTGATAGCCTTTCTTATATTCAGCAACATTTCACTCACTGCCATTGATGGGATTCCTTAAGTAGGAAGCGACTAACTGCTAAAATTGAACAGATACAAATACAGACCTAAACGGGTAGTTATACTTCCTACTCAGGTGTCCCTGGGCGCAGTGCGCCTTTACACCCAAACAACAGCACAGGCACATGCATACATATAGGGAAAATTTCACTCTAGGTTTTATTTCATTTTAAGGTCCTAATTTCTTTGATGATGTCCAGAGACTGTCCAGGTCCCTTTGGGGTTTTGGTTTTTTTTTTTGATTGATTTTAATTC
>NW_009259111.1:2841011-2849168 GCF_000687185.1 Egretta garzetta | reverse complement strand
TTCCCTTCTTTTTCCCCAACCCCCACCTTTTTGTAGTAGTTTATAAATGCCACTTTTCATTAATGTGACCAAAATGTCATCAAGTAGTTTAATGCTCTTTAATGTCCTTGTATCGTTTACGTTTTTTGAACAGTGTGGAAATGAATCCCATCTGTGGGTTTGCTAACATCAAAAAAGTTTGACAGGCTATTTAGACGTGCTACTTCACATTGCATTAGTGTGTACAATGTCAGAGAGGCAGGAGCCCCAGTGAGGCCACACCGCGCCACCTCACTCCTGACCCCTCCTATAACTGCTCTGAAAGTGACAGATCACTTACCTCAGAAAATCAAAGTCAATTGTGAAGTATCTTGGCCTGGACAGGAGCCCAGAGGCCCCAGGAAAAGTGTGAAGCCTAAATAAAAAAGGCAAAATCATTCTGTTAAAAAAGAAAACTGAATCAAACCCATCCTCTCTTCCTTGCTAGTGCCAAGAGATCCTTATAATATCAGTTGGGCAAGTGGACATGCTCTAATGTTGTCTGATGGTTCAGTTTTATTTGTAACAGGATTTTTTGTTTTTCTTACAGATGGTTAAATGCTTCCAAAGTAATCTAGTTACATTTTTCAGGGTTTTTAAAAATGTGTTTATTTTTGCATATTGGCCAACTAAAAAAATGCTGTTTCTAGAATAGGTGATACCATGCCATCTTATTAAGGCCTGTCCCTTCCCTTGGAAGGGCTTATCATGCTCTTTTTTCAACACTCGGACTTTTTGAGGTGATATTTAAAGCTTATATGTACCCCCTTAGCAATACCCTATGCAAGTTAATACATATCAGGAAAGTATAATTTCACATTTTTTCAACCCATATTTATGTTAATGTCTCATAAACAAGATTCATGGATTTAACTTATTCTTTAGTATGTGATGGGTGTATTTTAAATTTCTCTGGCTTTGTGCCATGAGAGTGATGTGCTCCCCTTTTAAGGCTTTTACTGTAAAAAGAGATGTGGCTTTTTATTTCAGGAAAACAAAAGCTTCTGTTCTTCCTGAGACACAGGGAACAGCAGAAAGTGCATTTTAACTGTTAATCATTATGGATAAATGGATAATAATTTCCACCTCTGAGTGCACTAGGATTTACTAGCCAGTTTTTTAAACCCTCCCCCATAGTGCATTTGCATACACAAAATATAATTTAATTTTAAGTAGGAATGTAAATAAATAACCTTGTATAGTGGCATCAAGTTTTCAAAGCCAAGGTAATCTTTTATAAGCATGAAATAAAAATGCCTTTAAGGCAATTATTGTAAGTGTACAAGTCCTTTAGTCTTTAAGAATCAGGTTTGTGTGAGGTAACATACAATTCTGTTAGTTGTGTCACACTGAAAGACTAAAACACAAAGTATGGAAACAGTAAATAATGCACCTTATTTTACTCTTAAATTGGTAGAATTGTGGTAATTTCACTAAGGGCAGGATGAAATTGGCGCCATTTCATTCCGTGATCTAAGCACTGTTTAAACAGAGTTGGGATCCAAACATAAAGAAGGAGACAATCAAGGTTACATTTAAATTTGTTTAGCAAACACATACATTTGAGATGCAATTCTAATTGTTTGATCTTCTGGTTTTTATGCTCAATGTGGATAAGCGGGATGGACTCTCTTACATTTTTCAAATGAATTTCAGGCAAAAGCAGCATGTGGATTTTCCTTAAACATTTAATGGGAGACAAGGAAAGAAACCCTAGAGTTTATTTTAGAAGCATTTTCCAAGTAGCAAAATCCAATCTTTTTACTCATGATGACTCATGTTCTCTTGATGTTTTGAAATCTGAAACATGGCTCCCAGTCTGTTCAATCCAGGAAGAATAAACTATGTAGTCACAAAGCTGTAGTTCTTGAAGAAAGCTGTAAGCCTCACTGAAAATGGAGCAGGCAAATTAAGGATGTGCTATTAGAATGAGAATTTATGTTCTTTACACGCACATGCACACACACAAACCTCATGTATAAAAAGCAGATAGATTCCTCTGAAAAAACTAACCCAACCATGAAGAAACCTCAAAAATTACCATTGGGCCAAAAAATTAAGCAAAACTTCAGTATAAGAGCTTAATCCCAGACAAGTTGTCCTCAATCGCAGTTAGAATCAATGAAGTGCTCATGTCTTTCCAAACGTGCTTTGGGGATTTTGGAATAGTTTAGCTGGGTACTTGCAGCTCTGCAGGGCAGTGAATACAAGGCCTGAAATAGCATGCTGCTCACTTCAAGCCATTTCTGATATCATACTGGGCCTCACTCACCATTGCCTTGCTTTCTGTAGTTAATTACACCACAGCTAGTGGATATGAAATGATGCCCTCTAGAATATGGTGTGTGTGTGTTCATGTGTGTGCAGCCATTAATACTCATTCAAAGTAAGACCAGAAGGGACCTTAAATATGTTCTTTGCTATGGGCTAGATGACAGACCCAGCCTCAAGGTTGCATCGATTATACCTAGGCTGCTTGCTTTAAAAGACAGCAGACTTTGGGATTCCACAGTGTTCCTACTTATTTGGGCCCTAGCCTACCATCATTACGGGAAGACTGTATTCTCTAATGCCCAACCTACATCTCCCTTGGTGCAGTTGAAGCCTGTTATTTTTGTCCTATCCAGAGTGGACAAGGAGAACCGTTACTCCTTTCTGCTTTGGAGCTATCTATCTTTTGTGTTTTTGAACATTGCCTTCATACTTCCTCTCAGTCATCTTTTGTCCAGACTAAATAACCCTAGTTCTTTCAATCTGTCTTCAGAGAATGTGTTTTCCAGATCATTCTTCTTGGTCTCCAGTGGGCTAAATGGAAGCTGCTTTCTATTCAGGTGGGATGCCCCAGCCCAGACACTATGTCCCAGCTGTGGCCGTACTGCAAAGTGAAGTGTAAAAATTCTCTTATGTGTCCTTCTGATGATAGTCATATTTATGCTTATCCCTAAGTGGGATTTTCTGTGATTTTTTTTTTCCCTCACCCCAACTGTAGCACTGCTGACTAATGTTCTGCTTGTGACCTATGACACCCACTCCTTTGAATAATTTTTTGACAAAATTGCTCTCTTGGCTTTTTTCAACTGATGTTTAAAGCATTGGGCATTCCCAACTGATATGTTTATTTTTAGGTTATTTGTTATCAGGTTCATTCCAAACTCCAGTTGGGATGCCTGCAGCCTCTCCTCCTAGTTAGGTAGCAGCTGCAAATTTGGTGTGTGCTAATTCATCATTAAGGTCATCATCTTTGCATTGTGTACAAAATTGCCTAGAATTTACTTCTATCTCTGATTTCCTAGAAAGCACCCTCAAATAGATTTTTTTGGAGTACAGCACTTTCTCAGCTTGTACTATGTTTGGGCCTTAAGTAAGCAGAAGGGACATGTAAGTTCTCAGACTATATTTACAGAGAAAAAGAGAGCCAGGATGATCTCAGGTACATAGATATGAAAATTTTCTGTTTATAAATTTAAAATGAAATGGAAATACACTGGTCATACAAGGCTATGAAGATGAAGATAAGCCATTTACAAAGAAGATACTATGTAACAAACTCAGGAGATAAGGTATTTGACTGCATTCCTCTTTGGATATATAAAACTGAATTGGAATTGCCAGCAATTGCTAGCTACCTAGACTATATATCTATGAAGAAAACAAAAGAGAAAAAGCTTCTACCAAAGTTGGAAAGACTTGCTTTTACCCTTGTGCAAAATTTTGATGGAAATGAAGAAAAATAGTAATGTTCATAGCATTCTTAAACAGATAAACGTGACTTTCTGTGACAAAGGAGCAAGCTAAGAGTTGAATGTTGTAAAGAAAAAAATAAATGTACAAATGACAATGTTATTCTCATTTAAAAGTTCCTATTAAAAATACTCTATATAGGATGGGTGTTTATTGAAAAGCATTCATTTTTGAAGAGAATGTTTGTTTAATCAAAAGCA
This sequence comes from Egretta garzetta, assembly GCF_000687185.1. NCBI lineage: Eukaryota > Metazoa > Chordata > Aves > Pelecaniformes > Ardeidae > Egretta > Egretta garzetta. Next base: position 2,845,209 of record NW_009259111.1, on the reverse strand, counting down.
TCTCATGAGATGCCATAGGGCACTTGATTTTAAGCCCAGCTCTATCCTATCAAAAACGAAAATGCGAAGACAACATGTCTTTTCTTCTTCCCCCTAGGCTACTGACAGTAGTTTGGTCTATGGCACAAACTAGAGCTGCTTCAGCATAATTTGTACAGGCAAATTCATCTGTACTGTAAGGGGCTTTTATGGGAGAAAGCTCCTGAAGTTCAGAAGCACTTTTCCTGTCTCTCTGATACATGGCAGATTTTGAGACTTCTGTGGTAGATGAAGAGGGACAGGAAAATAGTTTTAAAGCCAGTTTTAATACTATCTCCTAGCAATACTGGAGATAGTACAGGGAAGTGGCAAGACAATGGGCATGGTGTTCTCTCCATAGTCCTTGTTTCTGAGAACACAGACTACTCCTTTTTGTATCAGCTGATGGTTTTTTAGGTGGTTCCTACTACTGCAGGGTAGAGTTTTTACACCTATAACAAATATTTTAAGTGATTATTTTCATCAAACATAAAGTGAAATGCTCTTATCCAAAGACTTTTTTATTTGTTTTGGGGAATGTGTAACGGGTATCTTGTTACAGCAAACTGTTGAAGAAAAATAATTCTATTTCATTGTTTTCACTGCGTAATAGTGAATGGGTTTTGATACGTCTGTAGCTATCATCTCCATTTTTCACTTGTTTGCCTTGTTACTGTTTTCTTTTTATTTTCTTTTTTTTTTTCATGCCACAGCACCTAAGCTAATGATTTATTTTATTTTCATAGAGTTAGCATAATGGTCTGCTAGGTGTGAATGCCCAGTAAAGTATATAACAATGAGGTTATATAAAGGAACTGTAACCCTAGAATAATCAGGATTTATTAGCTATCATCTCCATTTTTCACTTGTTTGCCTTGTTACTGTTTTCTTTTTATTTTCTTTTTTTTTTCATGCCACAGCACCTAAGCTAATGATTTATTTTATTTTCATAGAGTTAGCATAATGGTCTGCTAGGTGTGAATGCCCAGTAAAGTATATAACAATGAGGTTATATAAAGGAACTGTAACCCTAGAATAATCAGGATTTATTATGTGAATAAAGAGGTCAGCAACTGCCAGTCTGACCTTAATTCTTTGACCAATATTGCTGGATGAAAAACCTTGGCTATAAAGCTAGTTAGGAAGCTAATGTGTCTGTAATTATAACAAGGACAAGACAGGGAGGGCTTGGAGGGTATGTGAAGCAAATGCAAGTATGCAACTCTGTCAGCTGCTGTTCCTGCCACTTCAGCATAAAAAAAAATAAATCAAAGAAGAAAACATGGAACTACTTTCCGGTGTTATACTTAATGTTACAATGTTGCCCCTATTTTGCTAGTTTTTAAAAAAAATCAATTAAACTGTCATGTATTCCTATTAAGATGTTTGCTTGACAGAAATAATACTGGGTCAGGCTTGGATGTTATTTGCAGTACACTTCAAATTTCTGGAAACTAAAATACAAATTAAACAATTGGTGAAGCAGGAGACAGCTGGGGCTATAAAAGGGGTGGTAAAGGTGTCATGGTTTAACCTGGCTGGCAACTCAGCACCATGCAGCCGCTCGCTCACTCCCCCCCCTCCCTCAGTGGGATGGGGGAGAGAATCAGGAAGAAAATAAAAGGTTAGAGTCGTGGGCTGAGATAAAGACGGTTTAATAAGAGAAAATAATAATAATAGTAATAATGAGAATGGTAACAGAATATACAGAATATACAAAACAAATAATGCACAATGCAATTGCTCACCACCCGCCGACCGATGCCCAGCCCGTCCCGAGCCCCAATCACTCCCCAAGCTGCAATCAGTCTCTGAGCAGCGATCACTCTCCCCAGGACTGACCAACCGACCAAACTCCCCCCGAGCCTGACGTTATATGGTATGGAATAGCTCTTGGTCAGTTTGGGTTAGCTGTCCTGGCTGTGCTCGCCCCCAGCTTGTTATGCACCTGGCTGAGCAGGAGAAGCTCAGAAAGTCCTTGAGTAGTCTGAGCACTACTTGGCAACAACTAAAAACATCAGTGTGTTATCAACATTCTTGTAGTACTAAATCCAAAACACAGCACTATGCCAGCTACTATGAAGAAAATGAAATCTATCCCAGTCAAAACCAGGACAAAAGGACAGTTGAAAGAGGAACTGCTCAAGTATCAAAAAAACTCATGTGACTGAGTGCAGTGAAGAATGTGTCCTATCCCAATGAACCTGCACTGCTTTAGCCTGGATCTCTGTTTTGCATCGTATTGAGTACAGTTTTTGCCCTTTGGTGGGCTTAAAATAGTCCACTGTCTGTGGGGACATTTAATAGAATAACTTAGTTAAGATACTTGATCTTTCATGCTTAATGAGAGATGACTTTCTTTTCACTCCAGTAATATTCTGAGGACTAACTACATTATAGCAATCTAAAAGAAGCAATCTTGAAGGAAGAATCCCTCTTGCTTACTAGGACACTAAAGCTGGTAGTAAATCCAGATTTTAAAAACTATTTGTTTTCTGTATATTTGGGACAGCAGTTAATCTTTTCTTTCTGTGGTGGCATAAGAAATTTATTAATTTTTCACATTGTTGTAACAGTAAAGCATCTTCCATATTATTTTATACTTCAAAATATTTATCCTGTTTGATTTAAACAAATTAATCTGTTATGTGGCCCTATCATGATATTTCCTTGATAAATGGGACATGTACAAATGGTGCTTGAAGCCCATTTAATTTTGGTTTTTTTCAAGTAAAACACAAAGGAAACATAGACCTGAGCAAGGCTATGTAGAACATTAAGACCAGTGCCTCCCCTCTAGCCCTCAGCCACATATATGAACGTGCAGTAAGCATTTAGTTCAGAAGGGTCCATACAGCATTGACTTTGCACCCCTTGCATGGCCACAAAAATGCTTCTAGTCTTCTACCAAGTATTTGAGACTTACAGTAAAAGATTTCTAAAACATATATGTATGTGCACATGCACCATGAAATGAAAGTAATCATAAATACCTCTATAATTATCCCTGATGTATGCATTCTTTACAGTTGTAGTAGACTGCTTAGGCAAAATTCCACAATCTTCGTAGAAAGAACCTCATATATAAAGCGAAGCAGAGAAGTATAACATTTTAGCTGTATTTGTTTTATATAAACGTGTCATGACACGAAGTTATAACTCTGTAGATTCCTGAACGCTGTAGTATCGAGGCTCATAGCAATCCTGACTGGACAAAAAGCTGTTGAAACAGCATGTATTGCTGGAATACTTATTGAAGAGGCAATTTTTAGCCCAGCTGGAAAAATACCTCATTCTGATTAAAATATAAACACCTACAACATTTTAGCAAGAAGTAATACTAGCTAGGAAGTTCAACAGTATCTTAAAGGGAATTAGATTCATATTGAAAGGTACCCTTGAAGTCTTAAAATGCATTGGTTCTTAATTTGAGTTATATGCTCTAATAAAGCTGTCAGCATTTTGGCTTCCCTTTTTAGCAAAACTTTAAGAATCCCTGTGAACTGGTTTGAATTCATTTTGGGTTGGAGATTCTCTCTCAATCCCAGCAGGCGTAGTAGGCTATGATTCATAGCATACGCCTTAGCTGGAGTCTCCTATTCCTATTAGGACTTGTCAGTTTACCTGAATAGTTTTCTTTCTTGTAAAATGCCATAAAAAGTCACTTGATTTACTGAATTCTTGACAGGATTCCATGGTTAGTATTGGATTTCCTCTCTAAAACACAAATGAGGTTGTAAGATTGACTGTAGAAGAAGTTGGTTATTGTGAACAGAAACGTCTAGGGCATGAAGAGAGCATCAGGAAATGCACCCCTGAAGCTCACAGCACTTGATCCGAACTGTACTTTGGGTAAGAGGTAGTATGCCTTTTCACTCGTCTTCTCTGCTTTGGGACCCACTGGCTATTCATATTGAAATCAATGCCAAAAATCCTAGTGACTTCAACAAAACCCAGGCTGGCCCATATTTTATAAAAGAAGCTAACATGCATAGCAGAAACTTGGCCAAATTCTCTATGCTTTAGTAAGGTAAAATTTCCACTAATGAAATGAGTCCTTCTTCCTGAAAGACGATAAATCCTAACAACATTGCAAAGCTCTGTGCTTTCAAGGTCTGAAATGTCTTTTTGTCTTCCCCTTCATCTGTGGCTATTTCCAGTGGATAAGACTGTCTCTGAA
>NW_009259111.1:2831040-2840999 GCF_000687185.1 Egretta garzetta | reverse complement strand
TACAATATGATAGCATTTCAGTAGCCTTTCCTCTTCCTGTGGTTTCTTTTTTTAAAGAGAAAAAAAAGGAAGAGACTATGCATCTATGTATTACAGAAATAATTACAGCTGCATTATTGAAACTGTAATTTTACTAGCCAGAATGTTAACACTGCTCGAAAAATGTGCAGAGATATACATCTGCGTTTGAGTTTAACTGCTTGGAAAACTTTGGAATAAATATGAGGGTTTTCCCCCCCTTCAGGAGCATGATGTGAGTGCTGTTACAGTACTAGTTTTGTTTCAATACAAGACCTGTACTGTAAGCCTTTGGTGGCTGAAAGGTAAATTACATTCATGCAAAACAAAACTGATGAACTACTGAAAGCTGTAGCTGCTGAAATAAATTCCTGTGTGCTAAATTTATGGGAACTATGCACTGTGTACACCACAGTATATTCACTTGCAGATTCAACTTTCAAATGACTTCCATTACCAAAATAAGTAGCAATATTGTGAGAACAAGGTCTACCAGTGATGAGTAGAAAGGCATAATTTTGTTGTTGGAAATACTGATGCTCGTCAGCATATTTTAAACCTTGTGTGGATCAAGGAGTGTTGCTTGTGTATTTATTTCATTTACTTTTCATTACTGACATAGAGGTAGTAACAGGGCCTAAAGGCTCAGTTTAAGAGGTACCCTGCTGTATTAACAGACTTGATCTTGAGGTTTAGGGCCTCCAGTGCCAAGTTTTCCTCCTACAGGCTGGCTTTGCTTTGTCCTTTATGAATGTACTGGTTTCCTCAACTGCAGCGTCTCCTTTTTATATTCTGTATGTTTCTACTTATTACAACAACCAGTTTACTGAGGGAGACTGAAAAGGAGGCAGCTAAAGAATGGGTAATGTCTTCCTTTCTTTGCACAACCTTCTGTGGTGTAGAATATTTTGATGTTTGGATAGCAGAACAGGAGGGTTGTAATTTATGTTTTCTCAAGGTTTGTGCTGAGTTGGGTAGCTGTCTAGCATAAAAGTGTTCAGTATGATGCTAAAGTGTGTTTGTTGTATTTCTTGCAGCAAATAATAGGAAAGACAGCAAGTGTTGGTCTTCCAGATCACATCCGTTTAATACAGTGGTCTCACATGCCATTTCTTATTTCATGTTCTAAAAGCAATGAGTCCTTAAGAACTTACACACATACTAGTGGTTGAGATGTAATTGTTAACGAGCAGATACTTCAGACATGACGTTCTGCCTTAAAAGTGATTGAAAAAATATAGATTCCAGGACAGCCAAGACAAGCTTACATTTGAATCTAACCCCTGTTATGAAGAAGGAAGTTCTCCTTACCAGTGGACACAATCGTTCTCAGTAACACTGTCAGCTCACAAAAACAAAAAGGATTTTTATTTTGATTATTTTTAAAGTTTAATGACAAATCCTTTCCTTTCTTCACATTAAAAAATAAAGGCTGTGCTGGAGTCCCATTAAGGGACTGCTTTAGAGCCTGGTTCTCTGAGGCACTTACATTGTTTAAATTTTAATTTCTAGTCTGAAATTTTTATTTAAAACAGTACTTAACAAAAAGTTTCTCGTAGTCTTTGGCTTCTACCCTTACAAAATCTTCTAAGCTTTTACCTGTCCCAGTGCATTCTCTGCCAGCTCCCAAAGGCATGCTTTCCCTTCTTTTGGCCTCCCCTAGTCAGTGCTACAGTACTGTGGGAAAGCACTCTACTTAATGCCTTCCCATGATATTTTGACTAGGAATAGAATGCATGAAAAGACAGAAGTCTACATTCACCTTTAGCGCTATGCCATGGAAGGCAATTCAAATGGCAGTCAGTGAGGTAACATCACAGATAAATTTGTTTCACACAACACATTGTTTTGGGAAATTTTTGACGTGGATGCAAAGCTGGGAGAAGGGACTATAATCAATACTTTATTCTGTGAGTCTCCACCTTTCTTCTGGCTGCGAAGTATGATTATGCTCATAATCAGAAATCATTTGGAAAGTAATTTTTTGGTCTGTGGTTTATTCATTGCAAATACGCAGCCTGTACAAACCAATGTTTAAGCTGTCTTGAGTAAAGAAATGGGTCAGGCATTACAATTCTGTTTCCTAACTGGATGCAAAAGATCTCAGAATCAAGTTTTTAATGTGAATAAGATGCTGCTAAATTTGAAGTTCTGTGAATGCAATATTGCATATAAGCGTAAGGGTTCCATGAACGATTCCATTACTTCTAGTGTTATTTGGATCAAATTCCAAATTCAGTGAGTAGGTGAACACTCCTGTTCCTTGACTAGCCTGCTAGAATATTGATGAAAATCCCACCAAGCAAACATGAACAAAGACAAAATAAAATTAGATATAGTGTGTACGCTGGTAAGAAAAAAATCACTCCTTTTAGAATTTACATCCTGAATGGCTAGGGCAGCAAAAATATGTTTATTATCCTCATCTTCATTCTGCAAAGCTCCCTGGAATCAAAGTCAGATTTACACTGCACAAATCAACATTTAACCACAAATTTAATTTTAATTTGCTGCTCAAGCTGAGTTTAGCTGAATGAGAGCCTGTATGACCTACCAAAGAATTGGATGCATCTCTCTTGATTCCTATTCAGATAGCTTAATGAAATCTAGCTCAGATTATAGCACTGTTCATCTACAGATCTCAAGCCGCTAGGGCAGCTGTGGCTAATTCCTTTAGTCAGGTGGAGAGCTGTATTACGTATGCAGCATTGTCCAGAGGATTCTGTGCTAGATTTCAGCATCTCCTGATTATTATCCTATCTCTCATTTTGCTATAGAAACACTGTAAGCAGGTGGACCACAGATATTTCCATTGTTCCCTGCTTGTGCACATCTTGCTTATTCCTAGTGCTCAACCAGGTGCTGTGACTGAGAAAAATAAGTCAAACACTTTTAAAATATTTCAAATGAAACATGAACCTGCATTATTTCTCTCTGTTCTTACAGAGGAGATTTTCTAGGCTCAGGGCTTTTAAAACTAGTTTATTTAAGAAACAAATACCGTAACTTCTTTGCAAGGTCTTACTAATTCCTTTTGTTGGTTCAATGTCCTCCAGTGTTTTCATATATTTATATGATTCCAGGGAGTCTTTAGAGAACCTGCAGTAAGTAGGTGGGTTCTCTGGATGACTAATGCTTTTAACAAAAAAAGTGCCTAGATTAGAGAGACCAGGTTAGGTTTGAAGCCTGCAGATGGCTTTCCTATGTATCTGTTACTCTATTATTTGGCATTCCTCAATACAGATAGGATAAGAATTCTTAGTGCATTGGTATTGCTCTTCACCTTTAACAGAGTCTATGGAGTACACCTTTTTTGGTTCTCATCAGAAACACCTTATTGTATAATGCTTAGAAAGTACATTATTTTCACAGGCTATTCAGAAACAGGGCTGTAAGGAATGCTGTAGTCCTACAGTTATATTAATGTCAACAAGAGTGAAAATTACCAAATTAATACAGAAATTCTTGGTGAAACCTTCTTGTCATTTCTCTTTTAGGTTTTTAGGACTAACTGCTGGATGGCTCAGCACAAACATGCAACTATCAGTGAATACTTAGCACTTGTAGCTGCAGGGAACTAACTCCTTGTATTTGTTTAAGGATCCCTGAGTGGGCCAACCACAGGTATGTCCTTGAGTTTTGTATGTGGAAGGTGAGTTGGATCAGTGAAAGACTGAGCTGGAATTGGCTGGGAATGGGATGAGCACATAGGCGACATACTGCTTTCATCCTCTGCGTTGCCACATTATGATACTGAGCATCTATCACTTTGTAATATTTCATCTCTTCCTATCTATAATGGAATATTTCCAAATTAATAGAATTATTTTGAAATGAGCCATGTATTCTTTCTGCTCGAAATCAAAATATGCCTATGGTATAATACCAAAACCATGAAAGCTGTGGGAAAGACTGAAGACGCTCTTAAGAAAGGATTGCATAAAACTTGATTTAAAAAAATGTTTGGAAGTAAATGATGTGCCTTTCCAGGGTTCTTCACACTCTTCTCCCATCCCAATATAAATGACAGCATTATTCATAATTCACTGAGGTTTAAATGGAATACAAGAGAAAGTCAGAATTTATCCTCCCACCTTCTCCTTTCTTAAAAGAACTTTCTGAAAGAAAGGGCCAGCAGAGGAAGCTGTTGAGAATTTAAGACCTTATGCTCTTCTGAACAAATTAAGCAGCCTAGATTTCCCTAATGACTTTCTCATATGTGATAATATTTGCCCTCTGCCCACTATTTGTTCTCTCAAGGATGGTTGTATCATGAAAACTCTATGGATTTTACTCTGGAATAAGCCCCTCAAAAAGAATCTTGAGAGCTTTACGTGTCTTTAAAAACCAGTATGTTTATCTGATGAGGTACAGTTTAACTATTCATTGACTTCTGACAAACTGTAGCATAAGTCAGTATGCTATACAGAGGTGAAAGACACTGATAACTGAAGAACTGTTCTAATGCACAGCCACCAATACAGAAGATCTATTGGAAATTAACAGAAATGAGATAATTTATGTTATTACATCTTGTTGCCATTTTAGGACTATACTGTTGTCTATTTTCAGCATATAAATTTTCTGAAAAAAGAATTTGTGGTGCTCTACTCTCCACTGACCTCTATCCTCTGCTTCTGTTCGCTCTAATTGGCACTTACAGGTTTGGGCCCTTCAAACTGGCTAGAAAATGAATTCATGTGATGTGTTTTAAGCTTCTGGTCTTATCACAGTTTAATTACAAGAATAAATTAATTTTGAATATTTTTCTGTCCTTAAAAAAAACCACTTACTTTAAGAACCAAGAAGGGGTGATCATTCCATTCTCATTATATCCCCAAGATTGCCATGAGAAATAAAATAATTAATATCTGTGCTTATTCTTTATCATTAGTCTTTGTCCTAAGAATGGATTAATGAGAATATTCAATGAGAATCAGAACATCCTGGCATTCACTTCTGTGAAAACTCATTCTCATGTCAAAGACCGTAATGAGGACTGAAAGAATCATACAATTAATTCACAGCAACCTTAAGGTTGTAGTGAGAAAATAGTACATTATTCCACAGTGATGACCAAGATCAGAATAAGAGATGAACAATGAATATGAGAAGGTTCAAGTAAGAGCATTTTAAGTCTGTGTTATAAAGCTGTTGTTTGACAGTGTACCATTTTAAAATGCACATTAGTTTTTATTGACTACAGTTTTCATTCCATCAGTGGTCTCTTTTCACCTCTTCTTCCCAGACGTTTCTTCAGAACTAAGCAATTACCTATCAAACTGATTTTCTCCTCTTCCAAGGAAGAGGTTGGCAAGAAACTAAAGAGGCTGAAACTACTTTTTGTGTTCCACAATAAAGTCTAGGAAATAAGAGCACTATGGAACAAAGTGAATGTTAGAGAAATTTCCTTAATATCTATGGGTTTGAAACAAACATAATCTGGTTTTGCCCCAGTATATATTTCTTAGGTATTCTTTGCTGCAGTGATTAAACCATATAGTACTGATAGGGTGCTCATTTTCTGAACTATTCACAGTACAAAATAAAAGACAGAAGCTCATGTAAATATGGAGTGCTTGGGTGGGCGAAGCCATGAGGACGGAGAGACACTAACACAGAAAGACAAGAAGATTGCACAGCTGATTAGTTCAATGTTTTTGTTAGGCCTTGTGTAATGTGTGTTGTGGGTATTATTTCTGATCGGTGTCCTCTCAGTTGCATAAGCGTTGCTGGCTTTGAATGACAGTTACTGATATAAAATAATATATAGTAGCAAGAAACTAAATGAGCACATCTCCTTGAAAAATGTTTAAAATGGGTGCTTTGCTTTTGATTAATAATTAACGTTGCTTAGTTTCTGTAGGCTAAACAGAATTATTACAGCAGCATGCCTGCTCCATTCTACTTTAGGTGGTGTCAGGTTTTCTATTATTAAGCCCTGTATTTTTAGTTTGTTTGGTAACGTGGCTATAAAAATTGATTCCAGCCATGAACTTACCAGGACAAGATCTCAGCTTAGCAGAGACTTAAAAAAAATTATTTTAATTTTTAAACAGCTCAGCTATTTGGTGGTTAGCAGGGGCAATGGAACCCAGGATAACTCTTCACAGAGAGTGTGCTAGTGATCAGAGCATGGCCTTCTCACAGAATGCTATGCTTTATGTTCTTTATTTCCTGTCACAGAAATGCTGCTAGAAGATAGGCAGAGAAAGTTGTAGTAAGAAGCCTGACAAAGAAATCACCCTTAATAAATACCTGGTTCAATATTAGAATAAAGCAATTCTTACTACAGTTATTCTTTATGGCTCCTGATATGGTGTCAGAGCTGAACCTAAATTGAGGTAGAAGGTATGAGAGAGAAAAAAAAATACCAGGGAAAAAAATGTTCTTAGTGCTGTACTGGCAAAATATGAACGAACACTAAAGAACGTGGCATCCAGTGAGAGGATAAGAGGCAATGAGCACAAACTGAAATATGAGAATTTCTAATTAAATATGCTGTGACTGTGAGGCTGGTCAGACACTGGCACAGGTTACCTAGGGAGGTAATGGAGTCTCTACCCTTGAGAAATTCAAAGCCCAATGGGACATGGTCCTGGACAACCTGCTGTACCTGATCCTGCTAAGAGCAGGGGAGTTGGACCAAAGAATCTGTAGAGGTGCCTTTCAACCTCAGCCATTCTATGCTTCTAAGAATACTACTACTACTAATAATAATAAATGGATAGGGAACAAGAATAAGGCTTTGGTGCTTTCTTTCTCAACCTTTCATTGCTTTCTGCCTGGTGAAACAACCTCAGTGAGGATAAAGATATATATATCTCAGCAAACGGTTATGCCTGTAAATGTGGTTGTAAAGACAACTCCCCTGTTAACTGTGTTAACTGCGCAAGTAAGATAGACTGACTTTTCCGTTTTGTATGTCAGTCTGTCTTTGAAAAGCTGGGGAAGAGTTAGGCTTTATTTTTAAGCAGGCCTTAACCTTGCTGCTTTTTTTTTTTCTTCACAGCGATTCCTGGTTGGATCTGTCCTTGAAGTGTGAAGGAGGAAGGGAGAGGAGGCAAGCATTTCACAAAGGTATTGGCAAGGTGGTTTGGAGATTTTCTGCACTTTTCTTCCCAAAGGGATGCAGAGTATCAGAGGTGTAAGCAGCCAGTGGGAGAGGAATGAGCTCAATTTTGAATCCTACTGCTAGAATTGTTCATGCCTTGAACATTGCCCTGTCAGTGGCTAAAATGCAGAAATAGCACTAAGAACAGAGGCTAGCTATGAGCTGAGTAAGTAAGATTCCAGAGGGTTGTGGTTTAATGCAGTCTTTACTGAAGTAGTGTTCTTCATGCCATTAACTGCAGAAGTGCCTATTCTTTCATATCATTCCAGGTACAAAGGAGCTGACATCACACAGAGCCACTATTCAACATGATAGCAGCTTGCTGAAGAGTATTTTCTTTTCCCAACATTAAACTCAACAAGGCCTACTTAGCCAGTAATGTAAGAGGCTTACATCTTCACATTTGACCAGCATCTTGATCATATGAACCAGTAACTTTACAAAGATCTCTACCTTGACAGAAGTCTAGCCTAGAAACCTTATGTCAATCTGACGTAAGACCTGCAAGAAGTACTACTATGCTAGAGAAATGTAAGAAACCAAACACTTTGCTTAGGCCATCAGCAAAGAAAATGTGTAGTGATGAATTATTCACCTCATGTTGGTTTATTCTTTGACAGCAGACCCCTTGGGGGTGAGGTGGGGAGCAGAGGGGCCATGTGAGAGAGACCAGCTGGCATTCAAAGGCTTTAGACTTTTTTACTACCTTAGCAAATTAAGAAAAGGAGATGAACCATGCTGTCATTGCAATAAGTGAAGGAGATAGCTCAGGCTGTTAAAAATTCCACCTCTGTAACAGTATTTACTGCCAGAGAAGGGTGGATGGAAACAGTCCCTGAGCAATCCTTTGTCACAGGGCCTCCCTCTCTTGCTCAGCTCTAAGTGTTCAGAATCTCCTGCAGCCAGCTAGTTGGTCTCAACAACTGTTCAGCTATACAGCAGGAGCTCATAAAGGTTCCTAGGAGGTGAGGCTCCAGTCAGAACATCCTCAGGGCACTGAGAATTGGTTAGGTCTCCAAAGATATGTAGTGTTATGGTGTCTAAACCCCTCTTTTGCTTCCCCTCTGTGCCTGTCTCTAGTGCAAAACCATGAGCCTTTGGAAGCTGGACCCCAGTTCTTGTAGGAATAAACCCAAACCACAGCCCAAGATGACGTTTGAAAACTGAAAGTTCCTTAGACCACAATAGAACTGGTGAGTACATTTTGACACAGCCTCCTTTTGATTTCTTCACTTACATTTTATAAACATAACTACTGTTAAAACTTAAGTCCCCTCTCCCCCCACTCTCCCTTCCCCTTTTAAAATTCTGGAGTAACACACACAGAGGCAGTGTTGCAAGTAAGGTTTTGCATGTGTGTATGCATTAAACTGATACATTTAATTAATGAAGATACCTTGGGGCTCGCGCCTCATCTTGAAATCACAGTATAAAAAATTAAATACATGTATAATGTGTGTGAATGGTTGCCACTGAAATCTGTAAAAGGAGCCAGTGAAATATCAGCTGCACTCATACTTAAGAAATAATTTTAAAAATGACCATGATGATACAGTGCCTTAGCACTATGACTCTGGCAAAAAAAGGAGCTATGTGGGTTTTTTAACCATGAAGTACTCAGTACAAGCTTCATGTCATTGTTTTCTTTGCCTGCATACATGGTTTGTTGAAGTGAGAACTGTTTCATTATGTGCTTGTGTGGTCTTTAGCAGAAAGAACACAAGTATTTGGGGCATCTGTGCTCTGCTTTAAGACATGTACAGTTGTATGTAGTAATTGACATGTCTAAACCAAGAAACATTTAATAAGGTAATCACAGAGAGAATCACAAATTTAATTTAGGATTGTAACTTTTCTTTGTATTGTAACACAGTTCTTTCGGGTATTTTGCCAGCTTGGAGAATTCATATCACATTTAGGATCCAAGCTCCCTATGCATGCAAGGACTGAGTAAAGTACCAAAGAGTAAAATTCATAAAGCATGACATTTGCTTGTGGGAATAAGGAGAGGAAGGTGGACAAAACTGTCCAGACCAGTTAATGTAAAATAACAAGGAAGTATCATGCCTTGCCTCTCAAACAGAAGTTCCTAACTCTGCTTTTCATTTCAACTGCAGTTAGATACTTCAACTGGAATATAATTTTCTCAAAAAGGCAATGAAGGAACCCTGTTTACTTACCTGCCAAGGCAAGGCCTATTCAGTATTGCAGAAGTAATTATCTATTAAAGTGAAGAAGAACTGGAGCCTGGTTATGTATCCTACATGCCCTAAAACAATGGGCAACAGAATCCACACCTCGTATTTTCTTTGGCTCATTTGTTGTATGGAATCATAGAATCATTAAGGTTGGGAAAGACCTCTAAGATCAAGTCCAACCATCAACCCAACACCACCATGCCTACTAAACCATGTCCCAAAGTGCCACATCTACACATTTTTTGAACACCTTCAGAGATGGTGACTCCACCACTTCTCTGGGCAGCCTTTTGCAATGCTTGACCACTCTTTCACTAAAGAAATTTTTCCTAATGTCCAGCTGAAACCTCCCCTGATCCAATTTGAGGCCATTTCCTCTTGGTTTATCACTTGTTACTTGGGAGAAGAGACCAACACGCACCTCACGACAACCTACTTTCAGGCAGTTGTAGAGAGCGATAAGGTGTCCCCTCAGCCTCCTTTTCTCCAGTCTAATCAATCCCAGTTCCCTCAGCCATTCCTCGTAAGACTTATTCTTCACACCCTTCACCAGCTCTGTTGCCCTTCTCTGAACATGTTCCAGCAACTCAGTGTCTTTCTTGTAGTGAGGGGCCCAAAACTGAACACAG
>NW_009259111.1:2829079-2830750 GCF_000687185.1 Egretta garzetta | reverse complement strand
ATCCCCTCATCCAGATCATTGACAAAGATATTAAACAAGACTGGCCCCAGAACTGAGCCCTGGGGAACACCGCTTGTGACTGGTCCCCACCTGGATTTAACTCCATTCACCACAGCTCTCTGGGTTCAGCCATCCAGACAGTTTTTTTACCCAGCCAAGTGTACATCTGTCCAAGCCATGAGTCACCAGCTTCTCTAGGAGAATGCTGTGGGATAGTAACAGTGTGTAGTAAAAAGCACATCATCTCTGAGCTGTAGTTACCTTGTATACAGATCAGAGCTTGGATGGCAAAATTTGGACTCTCACCTACAGTGAGTTAGGTTGATGATACAACACATTTCAGCTCCTATGCTACTTTGAAGCAGGGAAAACCAAGTGCACCCAAGTGCAATTTTGGATTGCTGAGATTGTATATTTGTCAAGGAAATGATCTCTACTGTACTTTCCTCCCTCCACTGTATTATCACAGATTCCTCCATTGTGTGTGTATAGTTGCTTTTCAATTGACACTGGAAAGAAGTCACAATCATACTAACAGAAATTAATTTTCAACTTTACTGATATTGAAATCCAGTCTTTGGAAACAGAAACACTTATCAAGCAGTACCTTATGGCTAAGGTGTAGAAGCCTACCTGTGTGGCTTTCAGTACAGAACTGAAATGCCTTTAACTGTTGTTAAACACTTTAACACTCATCTTAAAGTCTTGTTTTCCAAAGAAGTAAATGTACCTTTTTTCTGTAGTCTGATGAAGCCAAATAACTGACATCTGGACTGAGTTATCCCTATGGCTACTACTCAACACTGCTCTATAGAGAAATACGGATGTCTTTGTGAGAGACATATTTTTTTGATACAACAATAAATTATGTGAATGGGAGCTGTGAGTCTGAATGCATGTGTGAGTTTCACATTGTTCTTTAAAAATCCTTTCCATTATATTTGCAGATGGTGTCCCAGGCATTTCTGATAGAAATGTGAATATCTGAAAAGCGGTCTAAGGAAACATAGTACTGAATGCAAATATCTGTTCCAGTGCCCTTTTGAGAACAGACTTATTAAGGAAAAAGAAAAACTCATTTTGTGGAAGGAAAAACATTGTCTACCACCAATGTTATTAAAAATAAAACTCAAATTGTTGTTTTTAGTTTTTATTCCAGTTTATTGGTTTTTCTTCAGTTAGTGGCATTCTGGTGAGCATGATGAAAGTCTTGCCTCCTTAAAGAGCACATGGTGAAGAGTAACTGAAGCTCATTTTTTTTCAAGGTTTTTGGAAGTCTGAATGTTCGTACAGCTGAATAGTTTGGCACAATCTTCAGTATGAACACACATGAAAATACTAGTTAATACTATCAAAATGTGACATTTTGTTGTTTCTGTTTTTATTTATAGATCCTCCTGTCCTGCAGCTGTTCCTTATACAAGCTGACTAGAAGCTGAAGTATAAACATGAGAAAGAACAGAATAGTGGTACTATCTTAACCTGCTCATTTGATCTTCCAAGTTCCATATATCAACCCTTGCACTGAGTATACGTCTTTCTAGTACAAATCCAGTCCAAGAGCAGTTCAAGGTAACACTAGTCCTATTAATAGACCCAGCAGGCTGATATTAGTCACAGAAGTCATAGACCATCAGGCTTCTGTTATTCCTGACTGTGGTCTTATTGCCT
>NW_009259111.1:2781429-2829047 GCF_000687185.1 Egretta garzetta | reverse complement strand
AGACATGTTTGGAGAATAAAAATTTCTAATGGGAAATTATTACATGCCAACTTCTCTTGTTGTAAAGATTTTTACATGAGATTTTGAAGGGCAGAACTTCCCACCTATCTTATCTTGTGCTGTAAAATAAACCACATAGGTGTTTTGTCCACAGCCCTGTCAGTTGGACTGTACAGGTGTTGATCCTAATTAGATGAAAACAAAAATATGAGAATTGTTACCCATAAAGTGGCATTATTTCTTATCACCTTGACAGTGCATCAGCACCAATTCCTAAGCCAACACCACCTGGATGAGAACTATCCTGTTCTTCACATGCACCTGCTCAACACCCTCACTACAGGTAGAAGTTATTGAAGCCTTTCAAGAAAACTATTAGAAACTCTTGCCTGGGGGGTGGGGGTGGGGAGGGGATGAGACAGCGGGGACAGCTTGAATATTTCTTCAGCACAATCTGCAACGTGCAAGTCTGTGGTCTTCAAGACAATACCCAGTTCAGTATTCTAAAAAGCTAGGCAGGGAATAATTTCCTTTTTATTCATTAAATTTGGGTCCTCTTGGACTAGTGGTCTATGAAATATGGAGGAAAATGTCTGTACCTTCACAGCTATCACATAAGCTTATGGGGGGGGGGGGGGGCAGTTTCTCCAAATGAACTGTTTCTAAAATGATACCATTCTGGTTCTTACTTAGCAAATCCTCTTCAAAACCACTATCAATGTCAATCAAAGAGCACTCAAATCAAACTGAAAGTGATCTTAGTTTGTGGTTCTGAGATGTCCATTGTAATTCCAAGTTCTGGACTGTTTGGTATGTTTTTTTCAGACAGGGAGCGTCATGCTGAGTAGTGTTTGGAAAGACAATCTAGGAAGCTGTGCTGTTTCAGTCTGCATTGGGCAAAATGGATTTCTTACATTAGGCAAAATGTCTTGCTAAGGAGATAGACACTGAAACTTTAACATTCCTTTTCTCCCTTTCTGGAAAGACAACATCAAGATGTGGACCCCAAAACTGTTGGGGAAAAAAATAATGGACAAAGAGGGGGGAAGTTTTTTTCATTCTGAAAAGAAAAGAAAATTCAACGTGGCTAATAACATTTGCAGCAGTACCTAGAGATCCAACTGAGAGTGACAGTCCATAATTTTGTAAACTGTTTTAACATTTGCAGCAGTACCTAGAGATCCAACTGACAGTCCATAATTTTGTAAACTGTTCGTACATATAGTAAGAGACAGTTCCTGATCAAATAGACTAGAATAAGCAGAGAATAGCACATAAGGGGAAAATGAAACACTGTGTTATTAGGCCAAATTTTAAGACTAGAAATGTCTCAATGGATTGTGTATCGGACCTGGGAACTAAACCCAACCCAGTGCCTTAATCACAAGGTCAACTGTTCTGATTTTAAGAGAAGTAATTGTATGGGTAACCTTTTAGAGCTTCAAGGAAGTATCAGATTGTAATTCCAGCTTTAAATTTCTTATTCAAACCAAACTCCAAATCCAAGCCTCTTGAGGATCTCTCAACGCTGTTAATGCACCCATCAGTACATATTCCGAACAGCATGTGTATTCAACAGACAATAGTGATTGTTGTGGTGGGTGGCAAAATATGCAGTGGGTTGCAGTAGCAGGGATTATATCCTGTATCTTTTTAATATAATACATGACTCATATTTCAAAAAGTGTTTATAATTAGGGTATAAAATATGACTTTGATTAATATTTGCATCCAATTGAATGCCTTCATTTGTTCCATAGTTTCATTTGAAACAACTGTATGCAAAAAATTCTGATGTTATGTCAGCTGAAGCTTAGCAACTGTTATTATTGATTATAGCCTTGATGGAAACTTCTCAGCAGTTTACAATATTTAGTTAGGATATTTGAAGAGACCTAAAGTAGTATTAGAAAGAAGCAAAGCTAGGTTTGGCAACAAGCCTTTCTTTTGTCTCTGAAACTTTCTGCAGTAAATTTAGAACAGAAGAGTGTTTCTCTGGAGTAAAAATATATGTATTGCTGGCTACAAGTGTATGTTTGCTGCTTCACAATTTTAGAATTAGATGATGGACTTATTTAGTAGACATTGGATAGTAAAAAGTAAAACCCCTAATTTAAAACATTCCACATTACCACATTCCAAGAAAAACATGGACCGGTGAACAAAACCAGCAGTATTGTAATAAGAAAACAACTAGGTGCATTTTTTCCAAAACCTAAACCCAGAAATCTAAATGTATGAGTTACTGGCTAAAAATGCATTTTCATGTCTCAGTTTCTTCATGAACTGAAAAAAACAACCTAGACTTGAGAAAATTAAAAAATAAGATCTAAGATTCTAAGTCAAGTTTTAGAGCACATTTCTAATTTTATAATAATCTTTTTTGAATCTTAATTTAAAAATGTATTTTTTAATTTGTAAGAGATTTATCATAACAGTATTTTTTTAAATGTAAAAGTAAGATACTTTTGCTAATTTTTTTAATTTATTATAATAATTACTGTGACCAAAGGATTTCTATTATCATATTCTGTGCACTAGCTTTGTTATCTAATCTAGGAAAGGGGTCACTTTTGACACAAGCTACAGAAGACAACTGCTGACATGTAATTTGAGCCTCATTTCAGCAGGCTACATAAGACCCTGATTGCTTGGCATCCATTTCTGATTACTATCAATTGCTGAGCATTGATCGTAAGTCATGACTATTCAGTCAGACAGTCATACCAATGCTCAGCCCATGCAACATTCCAGCCCAGCTTTCTACAACATCAGCTTAATTTGAGTTTTACTGAATCATAACTGTAATAGTGCTTGGGAGTGAGATTGGAATATTTTGGGAAGATCAAAGGGAAAGAAAACTTGAGCCAGATTCTTGAATACCTGTTCTTATGAAAAGTGCTAAAGCTGCTTTGCTTTGACTTTCTAAAGGGTTTTGTAGAATAAGTGAATCTGTACCTTTGCAAGTAGGTACAGATGACAGGAAACCAGGATGGACACAACTTCAGAGATACTTGTTCAAATTAAAGTAAGGTCCTGAAAATGGAAAAAAAAAATCATTGTGAGGAAGGCAGGGCATGTACAGGAAAGATGTTGGAAATCTGAGTTCCTCCTCCTCCCGGACATCAGTGTGTTGCCTGCCTGGTATAGTTTACCCTCTGCTGAACATTTAAGATTTGTGATCAGAGAGAAGATGGATCAAAGCAGTTGATGACTGTGTGGATGGCAGACGTGGATGTTGATAGAAGAAAGGATGCAGCAGTCAGGGATGCTGCATCATCTACAAGGCTCTATCCTACTGCTGTGCCTTTGGGAGGAGAATGTTCCCTTCTCCTAAACTCATGCAGCAAAATCATCCTCAAGCTATTTATAAGGACTTGTGTCCTATAGAAGTCCATGCCTCTAAATAAACAAAACATCAGCTGCTTTCTAAAGAGCAATTTCTCTTATGCCTAATCCTTCTTGCTTTATCCACATGGAAGAAATAGAACAAGAGGATTGGAAGACTACTCACTTGTTGGTTCATCTATATGATGCTATTGGTGTATGCTGATCTCTAATATTTCACAGTCACTTCCCTGTGATAGCACTGTTCCAGTTTTCATATGTAGCTATCTTTCAATAGCACACAATATCTCATGAGGGCAGAAGACTATTTTTAAATATAATTAGTTTTGATGGGGTGAGGGCAAAGGGGACTTCTGGATCCTGGACTTGCTCAGCTGTTTGAGCTCTTGCTGTTTGTGGATAGTCTGATATTAATCAGAAGGACACTGCATGTAAAATATAATCATCTTTGTGATTATATGTTTTACCTCCCTTTTGAAAGCTAGGCAGACTCTTAACTATGCTCAGTGCTTTGTACAACTCCATGACGGACCAGAAAATAGCACCAAAATGTGGTGTGTCAAATGCATCTCCCTTAGGAGGTTTGGTGTGACTACTCCATTATGTGCCCTGACCTTCATTGCCTGAAGGACAAGTTTTGTTCTTGAATCTGTTTCTTTCGACCTCTGCCTTGCCCATTTGGCTTTGATATGCATTATAAATACAAGTGCCATAAACAGCTGTTACTAGTGTGGTTACTTGCTGTGATGTGCAGAGAGAATATAGAGCTTTAATACCTGATTAGAAGAACATTAATTGAATTACAGCCCTTCAAGGTAAGAAATATGGCTTAATGAATGATATCTTCATATTAAGAAAATGTGGAATCTGGTTCCAACTTAGTCATAGATTTCTTATGTAATAATGGGACAAATCACTTAACAGTTATTACTTCACCTGATAAAACAGTGGTATGAGTTAAACTGATGCTTCTAAACTGTTTTGAAGTCCACACAGCATGTTGCCAGTATTCAAAGCGCTCCTCACTGAAAAATCTTCACCTGAACATCTACAGAGGCACATTGCTTACTCTGCAGTACTGGACTGTAATGCCATAGTGGCAGTACTGTGAGCTTTTCTGTGTTGGAACTTACTTTTGGGAACACGTAGCATTTGTTCAATGAGGCAGTGGACCATGTGAAAAGTAGGTCACGTCTACTATGATGGACAAGAGGGATACTTCTTGGAGTCTGGATTTCTAAACTAGGTACCTGAAGTCTTGAGGGTTTCAAATAACTTTGTATCTAAAGGGAGTCCATATATACAGTAGGGTTATTAATCACCATGCAGAACTAAAGACTGGCGGGCGAAAAGGAAGTGTCAATTCATACTTACAGATTTACTGAAATATTGTCTTTATTCAAAGTTTTATCTTCTGACCTTTACCCTCTTCTCCTTTTTTCATTTTGTTTTCACCTTAATTTGTATGTGCTCTATTTGCCTTCCCTTTCTCATTTTCCTTTCACTGGCTTCTGAGTAGAAGAAGGAACAGGGTAGGTTGTTTCAGTTTGACTCAAAGTTTGTGATATCTGATGTTGAGTTGTTTGAAATTAGGCAAAACTTGTTACAACCAAAAAGTGGAAGCATCTTTAAATCAGCAGATGCACAGGTTATTGTTATAAGGACTGCATCTGTAGTTCATAACCTGCTAAGTGATATGACTATTCCATGCAGTTGCTAGGAAAATTAAAGTGTAAAGCACACCCACCCCCACCAAAAGGCTTAAGGTAGTGTGCAGTATAAAACCATTTTGAAATATGTTATATGCTGACACTAACCTCTGAGGAGAAAAAGAAATTCGATCCATGGAGTCCAAGTGGGGGGAAAGCCTACATGAAAAAAAAAGTTTAAAAAGTAGTAAGTGTGAAGCCAACAAAATACATTTCTTGTTGTGGTCTAAGAAACTGTTATGCTTATTGTATTACAATTGAATTGCCTGAATGATAAATCCTTTGTGAGGCATTGAAGCTTACTGCACATTATTCTGTGTTTCCCCTCACAGAACTGCACTGTGATTTTATGAGTTACAAGCAAAATGTGCACCTCAAGTCACGCACTCTTAAAAAAAACCAGCTATATAATCTATTTAGAGAAGGCCTGAAGCATTCTCAGAACAAGTGCATCATTTTAAAAGTTTTTCCATGGGGAATTATTTATAAAAATATGTATCTTTTGGGAGTTGTACCAGGATATTTCTTAATTATTGCTGACATGCCCCCTATAACACCATGAGCTCCCTCAAAGGGCAGGAAAAGAAAAATCAGTCTCCCTTAATCACCAAGTATAAACCAAATAAATTTAGCAACTACCTCATGTTATTGAGGCAACAAATTGATGTATTCAGAGTTCCCTAATGAATTAAATGTATAAAAACTAACAGGAAAAAAAAAAAAGTACTGTTGCCAGGATGAAACCTCAACTTTTTTTAGGGCACTTTTTTGAGCTACTCACTGGCTCGGAAACCTGCAAGTCATGTGTGGCCAAAAATTGTCTAGTCAGTCAGCAGAATTATTTGTATTGTGGAAGTAGGTAAAGTGAATTGGAGGTGTAGTAAATGAAGCCTTCGAGGAATCAGGATAGGGGTCCGGTCCTGCATGTATTTAATATCTAGAATAGCATTTAAAAACATGAGCTTTCTTACTATTTTGGTCAAGACTATTAAAAATAAAGAATAAACCCTAAGGATTTCCACAAAGAATTAGTAGACAGCATTCGTTCAGGGTGCTATATATCATCTTAAACTTATCAAGTACAGCTGCCCTGAACAGCCAACCTATGCTAAATCAAGTATAACATGCAATTTTGGTCTGTAGGAGTATTTTTCTACTGTTTATCCTCATCCATTGATTTGTGTTGAGTTTTTCAGGTTTGGATAAACTCAATACTCAGAAAAGTTCTCTGCCATGACTTTACATTTTTATACATTTATACTAAAATAGCTTCATGGAGTCCCAGTGGGCACTGAGATTGCATTGTTGCTATTTGCTTCATAAATTTTTAAAAAGACAAAGCCACTCCAGGTTGTCCCTGGCTATTAAAACTGTAGTTGGCTATGAAAGGAAAGCAGCATAGCCATGTGCTTCACATGTTATATATCAAAGCCCTCCATCAACACCAGCTCACTTGAATCTTGTCTCAGATTCAAGTCTTCTGTTTTGCAGAAAAGGGCTTGAAACCAGATGAGTTTTATGACAAATGTTTCTCACAATGTTAGCTGTAACCCTTGGGCGTTTACTTATTTTTTTGCTCTGGAGACTGTTTAGATTCTTACAGGACTGGGCACTCATTTCTGACTGACTTTATTTAAAGTCACGAGTTTTGCATCTGACTAGGGTCCAATGATCCTTGCACATAGCATTTTAGTACAGAGGGAGACACTTAAAATCACAGTCAAATTATACACAAGCCTTCACGGTAGCACATACTAGTAGGAAATTTGTTCTATGCTTTTACTTCTGTAATTATTTTCTAGTGAACATGATAAAAATTTAAAGGAAAGAATTTTTTTTGTCTTTTATGTATCTACCGATACAGAGACATATGTAAAAACATTATAATCAGTGTGGTTATATCCATCCAGGATTATTTAATCTAGTGATTTGCTTTAAAGAATGTATTTTGTAATTATCCAGTGCTTCAGCAAAGAGATTAAAGAGGCTGAATGAGAACCTTGTCCTGCTGTAATTTCTAACTTTTGCAGGTCAAATTTATTAGTCCACTATATTGATATAAGCATAGACTGAGCCACCATAAACTTCCTCTGTATGCATTTGACCCTTCTCATTTTGACTTACAAGCCTTCTGAAGTTTTCTAAATACTGAGACTTTTTTCAGGTATATTGTAATATTTTTTGGAACTGACTTTAAAGACATTTAGGGCTAGCTCCACAAAAAAAAAAAAAAAGTGTCTAATTTACTGTTCAGGTTCAAAACTCTAAATCCCCGTTTAGAGCCCACTAAGGTTCACACCTACCAGATTCTTGTCCAGTAAAGTTCCTAAACATGTGCTGTTAAAAGGTATTTAAGGCCTGATGGGACTAAGCCTTATAAAACCTCCCTTAGGTCTCTGTTTCTTTCGTTAAGAAGGTAAGAAAGAGCTAGGTGTTACAATACTCAGCACTGACAGTATTTTTTTATTGATACCTAACTTGGTCTCTGTAAACACACTAACTTGCACATGGGAGGAAGGTGCCCCTGTGAGTCTGGGTATTTGTCTGATGTGGTAGGCTTCCAAATAGCTCTGCAAACCTGTATCTTGATAGCTTGCTTCCGTGGATCTTGAAAAGTATAAAAGCATCACCATTAGATGATGCAGACATGACAGTAAAGTTCTGCTCAGATTGCACAGTAGGTTGATTTCAGGTCTAGGGGTTGAATTTTGGAAGTTTGACTTCTAGCTTTTTTATTCAAGCAATGTGTGTACTGTTTAACATATGAGGTAATAATGCATACTAAAGGCAAACTGCAATTATATTTTAAAGAAGTTCTTTACAAAAAAGAAAAGACCCTTGTCAACTCAGGAACACGTGATGTTTCATTCCTTTCTTGCTCTTCATTAAAGAAGCAACAACTTGCAACTGCAAGTGTAATTCAAGCCATTTCTAAACCATTTCTAAAAGAAGAACAAAGACAAAAGTAGAGGAGGAGATGTGGTTATCTAAATTCAATTTGTCTCTATTGAAGTATAAAAGGGTTTTGTGCCTTACGAAAAGATTACTTACAAATCTTCTTACACAGAAGATTTTACCAACTTATAAAATTTTGCCAAAATATTGTCATTGCAGACGTCACTGATGTTAAAAGCCTGCACTGTCACCAGGGTAATTTGAATAAAGGCAACTGACATCTATTACTGAATGCACGCTTCTATAGCATATTTATAAAGACTCCTGGGCTCTGATCAAACAGCAGCACACAACAACCAGACCCCAAATCAGCTGGACTGCAGTAACAATCATGCCTTGTCTTATTTTAGCAGGCAAGTGCAACCATCGCCCACACAAACAGTGTGACAAGATAAATAAACCATTCTTGCAAAACACCCAAATCTAATATAATGCTTAAAAATTCTTGAGGTAGTGAAAGGTAAGAGCCATTAGTGCTATTCAGTGTTTATATTTGTAAGTTAAACCATCCAATCTAAGAAACTCAAATGCTTGTTTTTCTGAAGTCTCCCTGCATGATCTTCAGTGCTACCTATTTTTGTCTAAGCTTTTTGTAAAGTCACTTTCCTAATAATTTCATCTCCTACTCGATATTTTAATTTGATAAACTCTTTGTTCACTCTAGTTATAACTCACTTTTCATTCCAGTACATATGTTTTTGACTGAACAACCTTGTTACATGTTGTCATGAAACAGCCCAAACTGTCCCTAAGGGGGACAGCTGTCTCCATTCTGGGAATCCTAAGCAGCAGCCTTAGACAGGAATTCTCATTTCTTTAAGGGTTTTGGTTCTTTTTTTTCTTTTTTCCTTCTTTTTTTTTTTTAAGGAACACCCTATGTAAATATATTTAAGTAAACAAATAATCTTAACAATCCCCAAAAGGTCCCAGGGTTTATGCTACTGTTTCATATCTCACAAGGGTGTTAGGCCCACTGCCAATGTTAATCCATTCCATATTAGAAATCTAAAACCTCTCAGATGTATTAGGCAGCCTACCAAAACTCAGCCGTTCTGTGCTGGAATTTGGCTTAATTCCTGATAGTCAGCCCCTTGCACTTCTTCAGTGGGGAAAAGTCTGTTTTTAAAAAAAAAAGTTGTTGGTGACTCCTGAGATTTTTGGTGACCGTGAACTTTCACTAAAGTGGTTACCGAAGCTGTATTGTTGCCATCTCGCCTGTAATGGTCACTACTGAAAAAACTGGAGGCCTTATTGCCACAGAGCCAGAACATCATATATTTGCCAGCATATCCCACAGTTACTTCCTTTTCTAAGTGTGTGGAAATAGACAGCTACAACTGATAACTGTTAGCAAATGTCATATGCTGTATTATTTGCAGAGAAGCTCATGATAATTAATGAGCAGTCCAGAGGTACTGGTGTTCTTTGTGGTGGTGTTTGTTTGAAACACCTTGTTTGGGTTTTTCTTTTCTATCTTCTTGAAGCTTCGAAAATGATATTACACCACCAACAACATATATAGTAAGCAATGTGTTTTAGTTTTTGAAGCTTGTAGACACAAGAGGAAAAGTAGTGCGTACTGATTTATATAGAAGTAAACATTTAATTTGAAAATACAAATGGATGCTAACAAATGTTAGCCAGTCCCTCATCTCATATCCCTGTTTAGCCTATTTCTGCTTCAAACTGGTTACAACACAAAGAAGAGGATTTTATTTAAACAGGAATATCATGGTCCTAAAGTGTGAAAACACTAATGCAAGCCATTCAAAGGGCCAGAAGCAATTTCAGAGCTGTTTTTCCCTAAAATCTCCTTAGTGCTAGAGGTAAATATAAGCTAACTGAACTATTTCACCCTCTACATCATCAGCCAAACAACTTTAAAAGCAGTTGCCATTTTTAGATAATTAATACTCTAAATCAATTCATGTTTGTTTTTATCTGGGTGTCCATTACACAATCTGTTGCTGTTATCCAACACAACAGCTGGGTATAATTTGCTTGTGGCTTATCTGGCAGCTTACAGGCATAGAATTTAAACTTACATATTCTTCAGAGGTGTTGGAAAATAGTTAACATGAAAGTAACCCCTTAAGTAGAGAGTGCTTGCTGTTTTGTCTGAGTTGTGTCATACATTTTGCACCTTTTCTACCCAATCTGTGAGCCTCCTAACCATTGCTACTAGCCTGTATCATTCTTAGGACAGCAAAATGCCATCAGATGATATTCGCAGTATTTACCCAGTGAACAGCTTAATAGGATAGCGTGGAGATTTTGGGAACACTCTAAGTAGACAGCATGTAATACTGAGCAGACAAACGCCTGGTGTTCCAGTCCTGCTTTCTCATGGATGCCAGTAGTGCCCAACTATTGTCTTGACATATACTGATTGCATTGAGTTGTATGGTGTCTTTTACTAAATGCTAAAAATGTCACTTGTGTGCTTACACAATGACAGCACTATTGTACTGTGACAGTCATTTAAATTTAAAAGCTTTGTGAGTGTTTCACAGGGTGAACAAGTAGAATAAGTTTTGTTTACCCCAAGCAATGGCTGGTTGAACACTGAAGCAGTCCGGTACTGCTGTTGGTTGTGTGGCATTGCATGGGTACGCTTGAAAAAGGGCTTTGCCTGACATGGTTGTAGGGCCTTAAACTATAAAGTCACAAGCATGACTTCAGTTAGGTCAAAATGAGGAAATGCTGTTAGGTCCTGTGATGCTTAAAGGAATTTACTGTGTCCATGTTAAGCTTGGGATCAGAAGTGGTAAATGAGGAGCTGACTGGTGAACAGGTATCAAAGTCTGCCTTACTCCTCCTGTAAATCTGGTCTAAAGACTCTGTGCTGTAAGTAACTGGAAAGCACAACAAAGCTCTTTGACAGCCTTGAAAGCGCTACTTGAAGAGGACTGTGACAAAAGTGATGAAAAGCAAGGGCTTTACACTTGTGGTCAATACACCTTTTCCCACATGGATGTGCTACAAGTTTCTGTACATCCTGTAAGTGACCAACAGCATAGACTCATACAAGTGATACTGCTAGCAAACAACTTTTTAACACACATGGAATGTCATGTGCTTCTGGTTAGCACGTCCGTGTCTGACATGAAGTGCAGCACTAGTGGCCATAAAGATTGATTAACATTTGATGTTTCAAGGGCCAAGGCTCAAAAGGCAAAGAGAAAGACTGGTTCACACCTTCTAATCAGCAATGATGGAAAAAGATCTGTCCCATTCAAGGCAAGGGAGTTAAAAGTTAATTAAATGGAAATACTCTGTATTTATGAATATTCTTACATAAATATACCAAAATATTAGTAAAGCACATTTTGAAAAGAAACCTATGTGTATGAAATGAAAAATGTTTATATTTAAAAGTTGATGTAATAGATTTTTGTTTGTAAAACACATTTCTTAAAAAAGGGAATATGGTATATAAATTCAAACACACATTTACACACATCTGCACATGCATACTTCCCAAACCCATAAGATGTCTGTTTGAAAGATGTCAGTTCTTTCAGTGACTTAAAGTTTCTTCAAGGCAGAAAACTATGGAAGATACAGTATAGCTGAACATCTGTCTTGTCATGTAGGCAGATATTAGGATTAAATTAACTAGAAATGAATAGAATGATATATGACAGGGTGCAGATGTCCCAGCCACAGTGTGATAATTTCATTGCAAAACTATGTAATGAATTCCATACATTACAGAAACACAAATATACCACTTTAGGTAATTGTGATGAAAAGGTATAATATGGAAGGGATAAACAGATGGTGTACCCAAAGGCATTTTTCATTTACTGTTGCTCTTTAGTAATTTTGAAATTACTTTATTTGGTTTACTGTATGCCTATTATTACCTCCTTTCTTTTTAATTTTTTTCTCTTATCTCTTCTGAATCTGGATTGCATGAAGAGCGCTAAGGACCATTTTGCATGTGCGCTCCTGATAGATCGGTTAGCTCCTAGTTTGTTTTGTAAACTGCACATCTCTATGCTACATCTAAAGCCAACGTTTCCGTGACTTAAGAACAAATTGGATTGATTCTAGAAGCCTTTTGGCTTTATGCAGTTTCTAAATTGGCACATGCTGCATCTGTGCTACTTGAATTAGTAGAACTGTTCATATTTTACCACAGATTATTGGCAAATTTTCCTTTATTATTTGCAAATGGATACTTTGGATAGTGTGTGAAATTCAGCTGAGGCCTAGCCATTTCTAATAGATATATTAAAACGTGATTATATGAGGATATATTTTATGATATGACTATTTGACCAGCCCGAAAAATAAAACACCTTTTTTATGTCTGGCAACAGGTCTTTTTAAGTGCTGTAAATAGTTAAATATACAACATGGCTTTCCATCACTGGTCTCATTCGGAGCGTATAGTCAGCCCTTGACTTCATTACTGTCCAAAGCTGAACTGCAGGGAGACTGGTAACTGTGGGGCTACATGTAGAAACTTTTAATATCTACTCACTGCACCCAAATATGCCTGTGCTCTTAAACCATGTGTATATCCTCGGGGGCTGCACTGAGGCCCATTTGAAAATACAAAATTTTAGTTCTGCTGTTAGCGGCAGATTATTTAGCTAATGCCTCATCGACCTAGAAAGTAATAGCAAAACATTTCCAAATGCTGTTGAGATTAGGAAAAAAGATTCCAAATAAACTATTATTTCTTTTTCACCGTTATCATCTTGATTCATATTCCAGTATCATAGCAATAATATCCGCAGCATTGGTGTTCACTTGCAATAAACAGCTTCTGAGGTTGTCAACTGCTTCAGCTTCAATTCAGCGCTTAATCACCCGCAAAAGATATTTATTGCCTTGTGTTCTCCAATGCCGTGAACGTTGCCTCTTAATTATTAACCACGTCTCTAATTTTATAACTATTTTTTTAAGAAAAAAATCTTTAGTAATTGAAACAGAAGATGGGAGTGTTGTCAGCTGATTTTATTTCTTTCCTAAAGCAAATCAGTGCCTAAATATGGCAATATTTTTATTATCACCAGTACAAACACATGCAAGTACCCTGCATATTTCAATCACTGCTGCAGTGGTTGGTTTTATTGCTAGTTTTAATCGCTTTAATTCAATACAGTTTATATAGCGGTTTGATGAAGGTGCTAGTACCAAGTTCAAGTTCCAGTACATTAAAATGTTAACACACTGGTTACTTCATTTTGACTTCGTATCTCCTTGTTTCAGTTTCAACGTTATTATTTTCTATTTCTTAAGCTTTCAAAGGAAGTTAATCCATTTAGAGGCATATGTTTTTAAATATGGAGATAGCACAGTTCATTTTCTTATGATGAAAGCATATTTTGGATAATCATTTTTTTCCAAACAGATGCCCAGTTTATCTCACTTAAATCAACTGTTTCTGACTGGACCAATTCCTGGATGAGTTAATTGAGCATGGCTAAACCCAAAATGCTGGACTAATCAAGGAAATAGGAAGAGGTGATGACTATGAAGATTCTCAGCTTTCAGTAAAGGTGTTTAGCTGTTTACTTATATTCTCACAACAGAAGGAATGTAACAAACTCAGCCCACTGGAAATAATTCTGGATAATCTCACTCCATTACTTTCAGTGAAATTGAGTCTGCTCACTCTACCCTAGTGAACCAACATCTCAGGGAAACAAGAAGGTAATAGCTCATTCATGCAGTACAAAATAAGTGACAGAAGGAAAGGCAGACTGAAAGCTGTATGTCTTTTTAGTTTCTAATTTGTATTAGTAGTTCACCATTAATGTATTAGCTTCTCAATGGTTACATTCAGCACAGGAAATCAGTGTATTGGCAATGCTGTTCATTAGTACGAGGCAAAGGCCCCGCTGTCTTGCACACATCACAGCTGTTCCTTCGTTTTCAGTTTTCAGACTTGGTCTCCCCCCCCCCCCCCCCCCCCCAGCTTCTCCTATGGAATCCTCTGCTGACAAATGCATACTAAAAGAAAAACAGATTCTTGGATAGCTTAGCTATAAAAGAGGGTAACTTTCTATTCTCAGTGCTTTGAATATGCTCATCTATCACTTTCTGTGATATAGTTCATAGGCAGACAGCCCATGGGACCATGCATAGAAATCTATCATCATTGCAGTCTTTGTATATATATAAAGAAAAAAATAGTAAGAAAGATGGCCTCTTGAGCTGATGGTTAGAAAGGACTTTTTATGGGTCAGGAACTGTATTATGAATATTTCTGGCTAATTATTAATTTCATACATGGGTATAATGATACTAGTTTTGAGTTCTGCTTTAATAAGTATAGCTAAGATGATAATAATTGATGCAGTTCTTTTGGTTACCAGTTGCTTGGTTGTTTCTGAAGGCTTTCTTTCCTAGGTTGCACATATAAATTTGGCCTTAATTTGAAGTAACTGAAAGGTGTGTATTGTTCTAGATTTTTCACTAGATCATCAGTCACCACAATTCTGGACAGGTATCCAACAGTAAACTAATAATCTCAGTTCAAATTAACTAGTATCATAACTGATGTGCCAGTAACAATGCAGCTGTAATTAATTTGTACAGCATCAGGGAAGCATTTGGGTCCTCTCTCTAATTAATGCAATAACCAAGTAAAAGACTTTTGCAACTGTCCTGATGCCTGTGAACAAAAGGGGATGATGACAAACCTCTAGCTCAATTAATAGCCAAAACACATTTAGAACCTTCAAATGGATCCTTTTGGGCTCCTGATGGAGGGCACTGCAACTACTAGATGGCATATAATGTTCTTCCTAGGGCTCATCTCTATTGGATTTGGATTTGAAGCAGGGTCATAGAGTGATTTGCCTGAAAAGTTCACAGCTTTCCTGTGCAGTAGCAGGCCAATAGTCAAAAAATTAGCTCAGGCTATGGGAATCAAAAAATACTGTCAGGAGTCTGACAGCTACTAGAAGTACAACTTACTTAAAATATACCTGGAATTATGATTTTACCACTTTCTGTCAAGTTTCCATCTGTCTGAGGGTGAGAACTCCATCCCTTCGACATGTTAATTTTCAGTTTATAAAAAAAAAACAACTTTTTTTTCTTTCAGAAAATAAAAATTACTTAAAAGTTACTAGTCTACTACTTGTAGGCAAGTTTACAGCAGCAATGTGTCATGTTTGGATAGAAGAAAATTCTCAAAAACTTTCACAGTTGTTTCACAGACCTACTACAGAGAGAGTGCTTCCACTATGGAATGGTTCTGCTGATAGAAAAGTATGCATACAGCTGCCTGCCTAGAGCAAGCAGCCCTTGCAGGATGCCTTTTAATTCCACAAAAAATGGTATTCTTCCTGTCCAATCACCTCTGTTTGTAATTTTGAAGTTTCAACAGTTTGGTGGTGGTTGTTTTTTTTACAAATTACTGCAGGTAAGCCCTTATTAGAAAAGCAGAAGCAAAACTCTTGAAACAAAAAAAATCTAGCACCTCACTCTCATCCCAAGTCCCCACCATAAAACAGTCATCTCCCAGCACTTCATTAAGCAGATATGCAAGCAGTAGGCTCACAGCTTACACAGTTTAGGTTTTGGATATGCAAGCAGTAGGCTCACAGCTTACACAGTCTAGGTTTTGGGTTTTTTTTGGTGTTGGTTTTTTTTTTTTTTGAACAAGGCATCTTTACTGGAGAAGGAATCAGAAGAGCACTGGCATACAGGAGGAAGTAAAAAAATAGCCAAGCAGTCACTCTGGAGAGGGTCATGTGAGGTTATCAAATAAAGTTAATGGAATCACATCCTGCATGAATAACAGCCAAGAATATGGTTATGAATATTTATTCATGTGCAAAGGCAAAAACCTGTTTGTTTTCTCGTTTGTTATTGTTTGCAAACACTGAAACACTTGAGCAGACTTCTGAGGCTAATAATAAGCAATCTAGAGATTTTGGGGTTTAATTTTGCTTATATTTCCTGTGTAGCTATTTACTATCAGGACTTACTTTCCTGATATTAATGAAGATAAGCTGCAAAGTGGATTTGACACCATGCATGAGACTAGCATGACTAGGCTTTGAAAGTGAATTTCTTCCTGACTCTTCATAAATTAGTCTGGTCAGTCTGTTGCATGGCTGTTTGTTTGTTAGCTGTTTACCTACTTATTCCTGGTCTGGATGTCTTAAACAATGATCTGCAGCCTAATAATAATTTTGACTCTGTTCATAGATAATTCATGAATGCAAAAAACCTGGGCAGCAACCATCAAAAGCTATTTGTAGTGAAGTCTTTATACAGCTGTATGTGGCAGTCACTTGCCTGTGTGTAGATGAATAAATGGGTCCTAATCCTCTATAAACACATATGGACTTCCAAACAAAGGTGGGGAGGGGCATACACTGGCAAAAAGGAAGCGCACTTTTGAGTGGTCACGGTGAGTGGTGATACTCAGAAATAAATATTATCTCACTTTTATTGGTGTGAGATGATGTGTTCAGTAATGAAGACCTAAGACAGGGGCTACTGGGTGCAATGCAAGATAAATGATTGCAGAAGAGCACAAAAATCTTTTTGCCATTCTGAGGGAAATGCAGTAGTACTAGTTAACACATTTCTTCATTTCTTCTTTCTCTCGTTCCTCCTCCCAAAGTAGAAAGCCAGCCATAGACATCAGGCACATTTTTCAGTGAAAATATCGAGGAAATCAATAGGTTCCCCCCCCCAAATTTCAGTATTGATCAAATAATAGCACCGTATGACCAAACTGATCCAGACAGGTTGAGTGTTAATCCTTAAATCCCCGTGCATGCTGTAGGTCAGTATCTCCAAGTTCAGTATGATGATTTCTGTCATTATGTTACATATAAGCTTAAATCAGAGCAACTGACTTGTAGCCTCTTCCCCGAATGGCCTGATGTGGCTTATCTATTACAGTGGGAAGAGGCATGAATATCTTTCTTTGCCAGCTAGCTGTGAGACAACAGCCCTATTTTCACTGTGGTAGATATGTCACCTCACTATCCAGTTGGATTTGTGGGTGCTCAGTAAAGCTAAAACTATAGGCCAGTGAATGTTTAATATGCTACTAATTCCATGGATACATACTTACACATTTTTTCAGCAATACAGCAGGGCAAATTTTATTACTGATTACTGTATTGGATCAAATTTTGTAGTCACCCGGTGTGTCATTTTGGCAAAATCATAGTGGTAGTGTATGGATGTTTAAACTTCATTTTCGCAACCTTGATTTATTTATGCAAGTAAGATATCTTTCATGAATTTTAATCTAAAAACTGGGTTCACAAAATATCAATGCATCTGCAGTCACCAGTAAGGCCTCTTAGCTGAAGCACAGCTATGAATAGAGCTAATGTTGAGGATTTGCAGGCTCTGTTGAGTTTGTGTCTCAGCTGAGGCATTGTTGCATAAAATGCATTTCATGTTTTGAAAAAAAATTATGACTACCATCTTTAGTTATTTTTAATGCAGACTAGGGAGGCCATAGGGAATATCGTGATTTCAAAGTTTTCTGGTAAGAATGCTTCCCAGTATATGTGGTGAAATACGCTGATATAAGTCTTTATTCATTTATTTATCATGCTGCAGTTCTCTAAAAAAGAAAAGACTTATTCTATAGTGAAGTCTTGCTCGTATGTAGAACTAATCACAGATGAAATTTAAATAATTTATATGTAAAAATTAATTTGCCTAATGTTATAGGAGTTCAGTTAGCTATACGGCAGCTTTACTGGCATTTTAAAGCACTTAGTATTCTGAAAAAAAAATGGGGGAAAGCAGAACAGTGAATACAGTCTGAGCTTTGCAAAAGGGCTTTTCCACATGCAGGATGTACTCTCAGTTTAGTAGCTTTAGTTTGGAATGCATAATTGTGCTACAGTAGGTGTGTTTTTATCTTTTCTTAAGTACCCAGCCTGGCAAAGGCATAAAAGACCATGAGCTGATCCATTAGGTAATTAGGCCTGATCCACACTGGTGCGATCAAAAGAAGTCTTTCAGCGCACTTTTAGGGAGACTTGGATGAGGATCCTGGGATGGGAATTTGCGATACATGTCTGCAGCAGCCTCCATGTTGTGTATTTAGTGAAAGGCCCGGCACACTTCTGGGCACTTCAAAAATAGCAATTGCTGCGTATAATCTGTGAGAGTGTACGAGTGCGTGCGTGTGCATGGTTGTGTGGTGAGTGCAGGTGTGCAGCTGAATAAAGTAGAAAAATAAAAATGACTGGTACCAAACTACAGCAATTCCTAGAGGGCAGGGGAGGATCTGGAGGAGACCCATTCCCAAAGTTGTGTTCCTCCTCTCTTTTCAGTGTGAGCCTTGACAGCACTGCCCGCTGGGATTTCAAGCTGGAAATCTTGGTGTCGTCAGTGATGAGCTCTGCAAAACGTGCAGGTTTTGACCTCGTTTCTTAATGAAAGAAAGAGTAGGCTGCACCAGTGGGATCATCACAAGGTCAGTGATTAAAATGCTATTGTAAGCAATATTGATAACCCTAATGCTATTCAAAACAAAGTTCTGCTGTGATTAACTGAAATTGCACAGTTGTCTGTTAAAAACGTCCAACCTGGTGTTATCAGTTTACTGAAACCCAGATAAAACAATCTTTGAGGTCCAACATGCTAGGACATGGTGTTCTCTTAAAATACTGCCTTGTGAACAAAAGCTTTCATTCTGTAACAGATTATATGCATATAATAAACTGCTGCTTTTGTATCTTGTGAGTACAGCTGCCCTTCCTGGGACATCGTTACTTTTATTGGAGAGTCCACCTGAATTCCTTGCTTTTTTTGACCTTTAACTTAAGAAGTTGAAACAACCATTCTCCCAATAATCAAACAAGTTAGGGAAATGGGATAATGATAATTAAATTGAAAGAAGAATTCTAGACCTTTGGGTGTCGAAAATGAGTATTTATAGCAAAAAAACCCCAAACTACAACTTGAAAAGGCATAGACTTGCGTAACATTTTGTTCTCTTTAACATTGTGGGATTGTCTTACTGTAATGCTTTTGTGAAATGGAGATAGGTGAGAGATGCAAAAAGTCTCTCCTTGCGTTAGAGCTCCAGTGCTTAGCCATTCTTATTAATGGGACATGATAGGAAATGCTCCCTAACTCACATGATTTTTTTTTTTAGTTCAATGGGGCTGAGAAGATTTTTTTCTGGAAATACAAAACCTATACACCAGCAGGCTGTTGACTTGCATGGGGCTGAGAAACAATGCTTCTCTATGCAAAGGACAAAAATGGAAGGTGCTATGAGGCAAAGGTGCAGTTACCACCAACCAAGATGTCCCTTTCATATTACACTACTATTCTTAAAAGATAGATTGCTCTGCTTGGCTTGTTCCAAAACCAGGGACTGATAAAGTCTGAACAACCCTTCAGACTGCACCATCAACACACATATATGCCCCAGGCAAAGCGAATGAAGGAAACAACCTACCTTGTATATACTCATATTTCTAGGATTTAGTGAGAATCAACTATGTACCATCCCTTTGACTCTTGAAAGATAAGGGGACATCAGAAGCCCAGCCATAATTAGATGATAAATTGAATGTGGACAATAAGAGGAAAAGGAAATGATCCTAGTCAAAAGGAACACTCTGCTTTTCTATGGGAAGCTGGTGAGAAAGGACAGAAAGGTAATATAAGCAATAACATCCAGAAGCTTGGCATGTGGTATTCAGTAACAATGTCCCCTTTAGGACAATGAAACAGAGAAGAAAGTGTAAAAAATCATGGAAGAGAGTGGAACATGGAACCTGGAGAGACAGGGAGGATAGTGCAGGGAGAGGTTATGTCTATTTGCTTCAGTGAACTTGTAAACTCTAAACATCATAACATGGGAATGAGTTATCTGGTTCCTTCCATCCTGATTTTTTTCTGTTTTCTAAACAGAATTCAGGATAGCAGGAGGCTCTTTTTCACCCCACAGGCCTCTTCTTGTGCAGCATTAGCTGGTAAAGCTTGGGTATAGCTACCACCTCTCCAGGGCACCAAGAGTTGGAAGCCCTTGCTGCACTTTTGTAAGATCCAGCCAGGATCCTGCTCAGGGTTCAAAGAAGCCACAGCAGCAGAATCTGAATGAAACAGCTACCTCTGGAATGGGAGTAGGATTAAAGATGCAGCAATGCTATCTATTATACCAGTAAAATCAACTAGTAATGGTAGAAAAGACGTCACCTTAACAAAAGCAGTGGAGTACAAATGAATCTAGCAATCTGTGATCAGTGTGATAAAGTCCCACTCTAAATGTCATTCTAGTCAAGAGATACAGAACTCTGACTTTCGGATAAAGTCCTGCAAGAGACTGAACTACTAGTGTTCAGACAAGCATGAAATAAGGCAAATTATAACAAGGCTATGAATTCTAACACAACTACAGCTGTGGATGTTCCTGAAGCATATTTTGCCCTGTAATCCTGTAATATTTGAGTAACTTCAAACACATTTTCCTATATATCTCTAATGTTCAGTTTATTTAAGCTGACATCAGAGATCAAACCCAGAGATGCTATTCTGTGTAAGGCTTCATTTACTCTTCCCACTGCCTGCAACCACCTACTTGGTGTGAGTTCCTCCCCCATTTACTCTCTCCAGAGAAGGACAATAATAGGTTTTGACTCAGGCTTTTTTATGATACGAAAGATAGAAAAAAGTTTTGTTTTTTTAAAAGGGTATGATCCACTCCGTGTTAGAGGATACTAAAAGAGGTCCCTGCACTTCTGCAGAATTAAAAGCTCTGGGGTAACCTACTGTTAGATCCTAACTCCTCCCATATACCCTGAAGCCATACCACCATCACTGCTAACTTTTCTCCTGAGAGTAGAGAAGAAAGGGAGCCAGGAAAGGGGCAGATGCCCGAGCTCCTTTGCTGTATATCAGCTTAAAAATGCACCATCTTGTTCACACAACCAGGGACCACGTCCCTTTCCCACTCACCCTCGTCAAGGTCTAATCCCTTTACTGTCCTCCTTAGGATCTTCATAAATCCAATTGCAAGGACTTGTTAGCTGGGGAAGCAAGGCTGTGGTCTGAGATGAGCTACGGGTAGGAAACTCTGACAGCAGTGAGACTGTCTCTGTAAGCCAGAGAGTCGTCTCCAAAAAATTACTTTTGTTTGGCCCAGAATATGTCGAAGACATGGCCACATGGAACAAAACAAGGCCATTAGATTAACCTGTCTCCAAACCCCTCAAACTCTTCCCATGCCAACCCTGGAAATGAAGAGAGCAGTAAAGCTAAGAAAAGCTGCCAAAAAATATTCTCTCTTTTTTTCTGGTGATGGATTATATTAGGGAAGGTGAGGAAAAGATTGCATTAATTATGGTGAAAACAACAATGTACTGAAGTACAGTACTGAAGCACATGCGTGAAACAGCGAGGAAAAACATTCAGTTTATAGCATACATATTCTGAAATATTTCCTGCATTGACATGAGATGCTTCTTTTTTCACCAAAAGTTATGTAAAATCATGTAACCTGTTGCACATGACTTTCTTCTGCCCTTGGGCTAACTCACACGCTTTCTCTTTGAAGAGCATTCAAATTTCATTCCCTAGAATGGGCATAATGTGCAAACAAGCTGAGACAGAGGCTGCTTGGGTTTTGGCTCATTATAGGTGCGCACGCATGTGTGTAAATATGTGCGTTTTATATTACACACATAAACATAAAATGGGGCAAAACCCAATGTTAGAAGGCACAATAAGAAACTTTAATGGGGAAGGGAGAGAATCCAAGAAGCATGTTGTTAATGCAGGCTTCATTCAACAGGTCATTGCAAACCACCTAGCATTCAAATTAATGAAGGTGGTTTGATAAATACTCCTGTTTTCCTGGCAAAATGTCAAATTGTGACACAGCACCATAAAATGAGGAACCAAATGAAATATAATGTTGAGATCTTTGTTGTTGTTGTTAAAAGAAGAGTAACAGCAGCTTTAAAAGAAGGGAGGTTGTTTTTTCCACTGTGAATCCATTTGGGGAAAAATTCTGATATCAATAATTTCATTAAGAAAACTCTGAAGTAGCATCAGCTTCTGCAGAATAAAAGCAAACTAGGTCCGAAAGGAGAGATTACAAACACATCTACTGTTAATATCTTCATTTAAATCCCATACTGTGTAATGGACACAGGCCCTATATATAGACCCTTACATTAGGTAACCAGAATAACGCAGATATGATAATGATATACCAGATGACAAAAGTATAACTTTTATATAAATATGCATGTGTATAAAAATAAATTTATCTACATAGCCTATAGGCAGGCACACACACACAAACACCCCATGTGTATGCAATATGCAAACACACCTGTCAGGTAGCACACACTCATTAGCCATAATTAAGCATAAATGTTCTGTAGCCATTTCCTATAAAACATCTCACTAACTGCAAGTGTATTAATTTTTAAATGTCCATACAGTATTTCACACTAGCTGTGAGGACCCTACTAAAAGCAGACCTCTACAATTCAGAGTTTTCTTCATGTTACCTCCATTACAAATGCCTTTGCTCCTGGAAGAGCTGCCGAAGTATTAAACCAGCCTAAAGGAAGTTGCTCACATGTGATCTTTAGGTAGGAACATACAGAGTTCCTATAGCATGTTTCTTTAAAAAGGAAGAAACAATTTTTGATTCTACACTTTGAGAAATCCCAGTACCTTTAGGACATTGCAGAATAATACAAATAAATAAATAAATAACTATCAGAAAAGATTTTGTGTTTGGATGCTTGTCTTCACAGGGCTTTGGTTTACTTTCACTGTATGTTTCCTGGCTGATAAGTAGGAGAAAAACACCAGCAGTCCAGAAGCAGCAGCAGCTGCAGCAACAAAAAGGTCATGAAAAGTAAGTGCTATGCAAATAAAGGAAATAAAACAAACAGATCATTTAAAGTAAAAAAGAAATAGAAGAAACAACCATAAATCAACATGCTTGGGAAAGAAAATTAAAATAAAAGGTAGTTTGAAACAAATCAAAATGCCATCAAAACAAAAAAAAATGGCAAAACCATAAAGAACTAATAAAATAAACAGTAACTGGAAGAAACTGCAAATAAAAATAAAATGGAACTAACGGGAGCAGCAGGTGGTTGCTTTTGTTACACAAAAGACTGAGTGGAAGCAGAAGCTTTTGGATTTCCCCAAAAGATGGGAATGCCGTTGGACCACCGGCCCTCGTTTGTGAAACCATAACAAGAAGTGATCTACCCATTTCAAAGCTTTGGTCCAAACATGTTTGAGTTTTCTGATGGTCTGGATGCAAAATTGATGCCTGCTTCCTCCACTTATCTAGTAGGTTACACAATTAAAAAGAAACAAATCAATCCCCCCCTCCCCTAAAGCCAAAAAGTGTTGATTTAAACACCCCAGAACCTGACAACCAACTAAATCTTTGCACGTGTCTTTTGTGAGCGGAAATCGGATTTCAAGCCTGGACGCAAGCTGGCGCTCGGGGCTGTCGGAGTCACCTGGCTTGTGCTGTGGAGCGAGCTTAGGGAGCTGGCTCGAGGCCCGCGGAGGACAGGACCGGGCATGGGGCTCTATGAGACAGCCCCCAAGGTTGTCACATAAGCACCATGAAGTGTGCAGGGAGAGAAGAAAATAATGGACTAATAAATGAACAGGGATCATTTCACTTCTAACTAGACACCGGCTCCTAAAGGAGCAACTACTGTATTAATGGGGTATATCTGGTTTATTAGCTACAACAAGCGAATGACAAAGAAAGACACAGTTACGGCCAAAATTTGTGAAATAAGCTTAAATTAATAATAGGCCAAAGAAAGGGCCTTAGTTGGGTGAAACAGAAATGGAGAAGAGGGGCTGCTGCTATGATGTGTTGCGCTGTAGCAGCTTAAATCAAACAGCAACTTTCACAGAAAGTGCGGAGTTGATTTTGACGTCCTGCCACCACCAACGCGTGGCCGCGCCGCTGCCTGCCTGAAGTTGCCCTGACGCCTCCTTCCAACGTGCGCTGGGCTGCGAGCCGCATCCCGCACCGTCACCATTTGCTACCAACTTCCCATGGCCATGCAACGCCTGTGCTCTGGGCAAAGCAGGCAAACCAGCCGTACCACGCCCGTGTAAAAGAGTGGAGCAAAAGAGGCTCAAGACAGTTGCAGTAAGTTGCAGATCTGGAGCCATTTCCTAATGACAGAAACAGATGAATAAAGTAGCTGAACAGTACATGTTCATCAAGCCTACTAGAAACCTAACACCCTGCTTCAGCAGTTTATTTTGCCTTTTTTTTTTTTTTTTAAATATATTTGTTCTTAAATGGCCCCTAAACCCACGCTGTGCAGTAATTTATACAAATATTCACAGGCAACTCTGCGCTCAGTATATATAATTTTATTGTTTTGACTTAAAAGTCACAAGACTGAAATAAAAATGCACGGGTGGCACTTTGCCATACTGCCCCTAGAGAACAAGAGGCTGTCAGCCTGAGCTCCGTGCCAACAGGTTGCTGTGTACTAGACTAAACTGAACAGCAATAAGTCTACACAGCAGAGCTTTGCTGAAAGATGTGATCACACCTCCTAATGTGACTCCATGGCTCTGTTACTTACAGCTAAATTACATTATTATGACTTCATTGTTGAATCCCAATTCTCCTAATTATAGCCTAGAGATCTATTATTTGATTTTGTAACACCAAGTGCTTCTTTTCTAAATCATGTAATCTCTTGTAGCTTATTAATGTCAGGTTTGTGCACACGCAGGGACTTGGTTGTTTGCCAGGCAGAATCAAATTTTCAAATTTTCACTGTGTTATGTTGCAGGGGTTTGCTTGTTACAATCTAATTATATTGGCACTGAAAGCAAATTTATATTATAAAGCACTTTAACTCTTTCGCGGAAACATATTTGCATATGTAAGTGTCTCGCCATTGGTCTATTAGCTTTTTCATTGGGAAATTTTTATGGGATTGTGTGGAAAAGAATAATAATTCTGAAACCATTAACTATTTATTTTCCTTTGAAAATGTGAATGTTTTCATTTAAAGTGATGCTCGTTGTAATAAATCCATGAGTTAAGTGCAAGTAGGTGCCACACATGAAACTGCCTTCAAGCTTCATAATGACAAAACTGGAAAAATGGAAATTTATTGTTTTATTAAATGACATAAATTTTAAAATGCCGTTTTAAATTGAGATGCTATTTCCCCAGTATAAAAACTGTCTGGCAAGTGGTTTGGGTTTCTTTTACATAATTCCCAATAATGCTAAGTAAAGTATATTTGGTTACAAGTAGAGTATTTTATAGTACGAGCAAGCTTTAAAGCTTTAAAGTCCCAATAATATGCATGTCATTAGCTTCTGCTGAATTCAATGGAAGTTGAAGGGGCTCGTGATCTTGCAGGCTCAGAGAGTGAGCAAGAGTGAAATAAGAGACTACAGTTCTCAGGGACCATGTTCCCCTTGTCGTATGAGGGCTGGGGCCACGAGTGGTTTTAAAGCTCGCTTTAAACAACCTTGTTTTGTAAATGCGTTCTCAGGGCTGTGAGGGCCATGCCCTGATCTGCCATTCCCATCACAGAAATAAAAGGCTGCTGTTCCACTCTCTTCCTCGCCTGGTGTAGCTGTGAGCAGCTGTGAGCATCCTGCACCATCAGGCTCTCCTGGTTGCTCCCTGCCAACAGGCTTCCACTTCTCTTGCATGAGGTCCAATGACTGTGTGGTGGCAGCATAAGTCATACAACCGGCATTTTGGTGATTCTTTTTTTGGTCTGTTTTCCATTTGCCCCTGCCCCTCCAGTTTCAATCAGATCACTGATTCGGACTGATTTGCAGGGCAGTGAGGAGACTGTGCAGCTCAACCCAATACACGAGAAAGGGCAAAGCCTGCAGCTGGGGCAGATGGAGAGAGAGGGGAGAGCAGGGCCGCTGCTCTCAGCAAGAGCTTACAGAGATACTGGATTAGGTATAATATGAAACTGTACCCCAGAGTGTACCCTCATTGCCTGCCTCCTCCAGCAACTATGACAGATAAAAAGCAGCTTGCCGCTAACGTGCAGCCTCCCTGCCCTGCTTCCGACACGCAGCATTTTGTTGGTTCTGCATTACAGTTAGATTTCCACCATACAGAACAAAATGTTCCATAGGGGATAATTCTGCCTAGTATGTGATGTCTCTCTCTCTGCCATCAGAGAAGCAAAAGAAAGGATCAGCATTCAGAGACAAGCCTAGGACTGAGCAATTTGGGGGAGATTTTGTCATTCAGAATATATTTATAACGGGCTTAGCAGAATGGGGCACAACCTTTGTTGCTGTAGTGAGACAGATGTTTACCTACTAATATGAATATGGGATCATGATGGAGAAAACATATGTAGACACAGCTGCCACTAGAAGTTAATGGATTGCAAGATTTACTGCCAACAGAACAGAGTCTGCCTCTGTTGCCCTGCCTAAGTGGGCCTGGATGTTCAGTCCACAGAATTCAATAGACCTCTTTCCACTGACTTCAGTGGACTCTATTTCTGTATGCTCCAGGTAGCTAATGAGTGTGGTAGCCCACGTAGTATTCTTTGATGGATCTCAGTAAATACTGGCTATGATATATGAAATAGGGATGATGTGTTTCTCAGAAATAGTTAATGAGAACTGTATTACTGTTTTATTTCTCCTTTACAGGGACAAGCCTACACTCCATTTTCTATTTTCCAGATGTACACTGAGCGATACTGACCTGGCATACTGGAAACTCTGCTACTAAGCTCATCCTCCTGTCATTTGAAGAAGATTCCTATCTTTAGTTCTATGCTCCTTGTTAGGTTTTCCATTTATTTATCCAGTCCAAGGTCACCAGACCAAATAGCAGTTGACATCTGTTTATGCAGTTAGTGCTCCTTACGGAATCAGATCCAATGTCAGTTGTACTCAGTGAATAGTAAAGTGTAGCTTTCAATGCCTATTAAAAACACCCCATTGGTGGGCTTCCCCGCTGAAGAAATGTGTAAACTCTACAGTCAGATTTAATGGGTTGGTTTATACGTGGATCACCTTACACTGCATGTGAGTACTTTTAATATTTGCAAGGATTATCATCTCCGTTCCAAAAAGGTATCTGGAAAGAGAGGTACAGAAGCAACTACTTTTTCTATATAGTAAGGTGTTTTTTCTATATAA
Organism: Egretta garzetta; assembly: GCF_000687185.1. NCBI lineage: Eukaryota > Metazoa > Chordata > Aves > Pelecaniformes > Ardeidae > Egretta > Egretta garzetta. Next base: position 2,801,907 of record NW_009259111.1, on the reverse strand, counting down.
TTTAATTCTGTGTAAAACATTCAGGATCACTAGCAGAACTGGCACCAGTCAAGTGAATAATAAGAATAAAAAGAGATTTCCATAAGAGAAAAATATACGAAGAGGAAAACCGTTATCAAAATACAGTGGAACAAATGGGCATTATATGTATTAAAAAGCAAATGTTAAACTTACTACAGTTGCAGAAATTTTAACCTCTTTGATCTGATCCCTGTAAAATCCAGGCCTCCTATTAAAGTTCATCTGAAGCTGTTAAAATGAGAAGAGAATTGCAACTAGAATTGAAATGCAAGTTTGTAGTGGCTTAACCCCAGTCGGCAACAAAGCACCACCCAGCCACTTGCTTACCCTTCCCGAACAGTGGGATTGGGGGAGAGACTTGGAAAGGCAAAAGTAAGAAAACTCATGGATTGAGGTAAGAACAGTTTAGTGATGAAAAGAGAAGAAAAGAAAAGAAAGGAAAAGGAGAAAAGAAAAGAGAAAATCAATGATGATGATAATTTTTTAAAGGGGAACAACAAAAAGAGAGAGAAACAAAACCCAGGAAAAACAAATGATGCAACTGTTCAGCACTCACCAACTGGCTCAGCCAGTCCCTGAAGCACCCCCCCAGCCACCCCACCCCACCCCCCAGTTTATGTACTGACCATGACACCATATGGTATTCTATATACCCCTTTGGCCAGTTAGGGTCGGCTGTCCTGACTCTGCCCCCTCCCAGCTTCTTGTGCACCTCCTTGCTGGCAGAGCATGGGAAGCTGAAAAGTCCTTGACTTAGTATAAGCACTGCTTAGCAACAACTAAACCATCAGTGTGTTATCAACGTTATTCTCGTACTAAATCCAAAACACAGCACTGTGTCAGCTACTAGGAGGAAAATTAACTCTGTCCCAGCTGACACCAGTACAGAACAGCATGAAGATCTGAGTTTCCCACACGGTAAGTTTATGCACGTACACAGCCTCATATTACTAAGCAACGTAAGCACTATGAAATTTGAAAGAGCAACTCTTGTGTCTTCTGTGGTGTAAGAGATTTGACCAAGGAAAGCAATAGTCCATGATAAAGAAGCGATGAAAAGCAATTACACAGCAAATTACGCCTCCGTAAGGGCGTTTAGTAAGAAATACTGATCTGTGGCCACTTAATGTAATTTGCAGCAAATCATTGATCAAATGTATGGATACATCTGAGGGTCTCTCTTACTGTGCTATTAAAGTAGCATATTCAATCATTATATTTAGCTATATGTCTAACAAGGAAATGAGTTTTTGACCCAAACGACGCTCCAGAGGTTAGATTTTCCTTGTGGTAGATTTGCAGGATTATGATCGAATAAGGTATTGTGGTAGTTCTTGATTACACGGTTATGGAGCAATCACCTGCCATGTTTGCCTGTCCAGTTTATCTTCCTAGCCAAGTCATACCATAATTGAAGATTTTAAAACAAATTCAATGAAACTGCTGGAGAAATTGCCATGACAATTTTAATTCTGAATTTCATATCTCACAGACCAGTCCTTTTTTGCTACAAATATTAGTGATCTTTGCTGCTTCTGGTTTTTGTTTCCGCACAGTTGATACTGCAGAGGTTTGTACTTTGCCTTACACTTTTTTTCTGGTGAGGTGTGTATGTACATCCTGTCCTAAGCACATACACCGATACACTTCGTTTTTTGGAAGTAACATAGGCAGATGATACAGTTTGCTGGTGAAGCTGCAGATGTTCAACAAACTTTGGAATAGACACGAGGTCTCCTAAGCCCTGGAGCTGTGGTTTCGTTGTTGCCCTCCTTACCATTTATAAATATATATTGGATTTCTGTCCGTTAGGGTTTTGTCTCAAAACTGTGCTGTTTCAGCTGGATTTAATGCATATGCCCTCATGTATTTTTTTCTGGGGAACATATTTAATACATAATCAATTATTAAATGGTGGGTGTGTGAAGAAATTGAACGAAAAGGAGACCCCCATACAAACCCAATTTTTGTTGGTTGTGCGACTCATTAATGACCCTTACTCAGTGCTGCTATTGTGCTGAGCGCCTTATAATGAAACGCACTGGGTTAATGGGCGCAGTGTAGCGGGTTTAAGTAAAACCACAGCAGGTGTGTGCCTTAACGAGGTGTTAATGGGCAGACAGGTGCATGTAAATATGGAGCAGGACGGCACAGGAATGGCCAGGGGAGAGGGCAGAGCAGCCTGACCACAAAGTGCTCTAACACCAGTTACAGAGTTAAGCGCTAATTGTGTTGGGGTCTTTGATACTGGCAGGTTAGACCCGAAAGACTTCATCTATAGCACAGTGTTCTGTGTTGTTACCCCTTCGGTGGAAGAGGCTGGCGTGAGGAAAACTCCAAAGATAACTCTTGTTTCTTTATGCATTTGGCTAAATGAGTTTTCCTAGGAAATATTGTGGAGAGTTTTCTCCAGATTAGTTGCTGGTTCCTAACTTGGTGCATGTGGCTTGGGCACACAGGTATGCTTAGGGGGCTCATATCTCCCCCTGCCTTGTACAGAAAGCATTCATATGAATTCTGTTGCAGGAAAAACCAGAAATTGATAGCCAAGGGTACTAAACTGTTGAGGGAACAAGCAATAAGAAAGGCTAAAAACAAGGAACCTCAAGAATCTAGCTTCAGTACCAGGGAGATGCAGAGCTGCTCAGGTAAAATCCATGCCTTAAAGTAGGAACTGATTCACATGTTCTTAAATGGTAAGAAACAGCATTTTTGGGGTGCATAACAGCTACCAGTGTAGAAAGCAATTGTCAGGAGTGGCGGTGCCACAACAGTTCCAGAACTGGCGGCCGTGCAGGACACATGCTAGAAAAGCACTTTCCCGAACTTAGAAAGTCGAAGCCCTCCTTAGGCAAATTAAATTGTTAGTCTTTTCTACTAAAACTGTCTATGACCTCTCATATTTCTACCCTAGGAGACTAGTCACCTTGAGGTTTGTTTTACTATCTTTTTTATTTGTTTTGCAAACAATAATAAAAAGGCGTTATTGTCGATGGCATCATCGCTCTCACATTAGCAACTGTGGCTGTAAGAGGAATAACTCACATGTCCAAACTTCTGGCTACCACAGAGGTCACTATTTTTGTCCCGGCTAACTTCTTATGATGGAGTCTGCTATTAAAACCATTTTTCGACCCTGAAGATAGAGGCTTCCTTTTCAACAATAAAATAGAAAGTGAAGGTCTGGTTCTGGGAAATAATAGTCCCAAGAAGTGGGTTTCCCAGATGCTGTGAAATGCCATCTTGTTTCCTATTCTACCCTGTCTGGGGTACACATTAATGATGTTCTGGGGAAATCAGAGTAGATTCCTTTGGAAGATTCATGATGAACAAACTCCCTAGCAAAAAGATGTTTTTATTAGCACTTTTCTCTTCTTATTACTCCTTAAATTTCTGATAGTTTCATCTCCCTCTCAGTTGAGAAACAGGAGTATATGATAAGTCAGCTCTAAATGTCATCCTCAGGGTATTTCTTTAGGCACCTGACATGAATGCCATTAGCTCAGATTACTCAATTACCTGCTGGCATTCTGAAGGTGCCTAAAGAAATAACACGAGTATATTGCTGGAATTTGCATTAAATGTGAACGGGTAGTAAAAAATTCTGGATTCTTGGACCTCTTTGTGGTTTGTATTAAAAAAATAGCTAACCAGGATCTCTTATGTTAGAACAGCTGCATGCTTTTAAAAAAGCTCCTAAAAGTTATTTACTTTTAAAAATGGCTTTATTTATAACTTTTCATGGTTGAAAATTAAAATAGTCTATTTCCATTAAATTACACTGCAAAAAATTTGAACTGGAGAAACAAACTTTAATGACACTGCTTGAGTCTCATGGAAAAAGGAAAAAAATGTGCTAACCTCTGAAGATTGCTTGTTACTCTTTAAGGTACTCCTTCGAGCTGTTCATTTTTTTCAGTTTGTAAGGCAAGCTGACAGGCACTTTGGACAACTTATCATGACACTGTGTGCCATAAATGTGATGCAGTGCTTCATAAATGTGACAAAGTACTTCCAAAACAACTGTTGACTTTTAAAGGCATCCTACTTCTCTGAAAGTAGGATATTTACTGTAAGTGCAGTTTGTTGAGATTCTCAGCTAATTTGCTACCTGCGCATCTTTAATATGTTTGTGAATGCAGAAGAAGTTCATAATTGTAAGTGTCTATGAGATTACTGTATTTTAAACCAGGCTTGACAGCACAATAGAATCCAATAAAAGAAAGCATCAGTTGTACAAGGGATGCTTGTACAGAAAGACAACATGAATGCAAATAAGATAAAAAATTAATTGACAAAGAATCTGAAACATAAAAACTGCATGTGTATTTCAGTACTACATCCTCTCCACACCCCCATCGTAGCACCCAAACATAAAAATACTATTGTTATAATAAGAGTGGTTCTAATGAAAACTGAAGCATAGAGGAGTTAAGATAAAGTAAAGCTGCTTCCCGTCAGATTGATACATTAAATAATCTCTAATAGATGATAAGTATTTAAATCATCCTATTTATTCTGTTCTGGCAAAACAAAATACACTTCCAGCTTGATGGTCATCTGTAAATTCAGAGTTTGTTTTTCAGCAGACTGAAAAAATGCCAACTGCATCCAGCCTGACACTGGAAGAGACCAAGTCATCTTTCCAAATTTAAATCCAATCAACATGACTTCCTACTGCACTCGCCTGTCATTGTCACGATACACCAGATGACCCAGAGGTGGAACTTTTTAGTATGAGAACAAATTATAGCAAAACGAAACTAAGCGTGATTAGAGAAATGTACTCGCCACTATAGCTGAAAACAAAAGAAAAGAAAGATCCTCCTATTTCAGTGGACCAAAAAGCTACTATCTGTGTGTTTTCCAGGTATGGCCTAACATACGATATTACCCCTCCGTAAAACCCTTGGCAGCTGGAAAGAGCAGTTACCCTGCATTTTACACTACATTACATTTGTGTATCTTCAGCTATCATCACAGGAAGAATGGCAATACCTACCTCTCGAAGCACTACTGAAGATTGCTTTACGAATCTTCTTTAACTGAGCTTGCTTAAGAAGTTGCCGTTCCCCTCTCCACTCCGTGCTTCCTTGCCACGCTACCATGGCACTGCATCTGAGCTGCACAGTTGAACCTGAGCAGATTAAACTTATCTGTGTTTATAAATTTTTTGGTTCCTCCTGTGATTTCCAGAAATGACCATCAGAATAAGCAGGGTAAGAGATGAATACCTCGAGGCACAGATGATATTAATGCCAGGGCTTTACCTTCAACAGCAGCGGTGTTCCACAGACTGTCTGCTGTGACAATTCAGGGAATTTATCCGAAGGCACTGACCTATTAGTCTAGTAAGGAGCTTTTTAAACAAGGCTTGAAATAAGGCGATGGTAAAAGTCCATCTATCACTAAAAATATGGTGACTCCTAGAGGGAAATGTGAATCGCAAGAGAGACAAAAAGGAGTATCAGGAGAACCTGACACATATCTGTTATGCTCATACACAAAAGCCAAAAGTAACAGGGAATAAACAGAAACCTTATAGCATAATGAAATGGATACTTCACTGGTGTGCCAGAGATGAACACATTGGAGGGTGTCAATACTGATCTAGAACGGTACAGTTTCTGGCAGGAGAAGCAGGGGAAAAATGAAAAGCACTTCAATATATGCCAAGAATTAATACACTTTTCCTGTAGTCCTGGAGTGAGAGAGAAAGATAAAACAGGAAAAAGACAGGAGCAATTTCATGATGAGCACGGACTACTTAATCTGAAGAAGGAGATTAATATAATTTATTTGAACAGGGAAAACCATGATAATGGGCAAACCAAAAGGGGGTGGAGATAAGTTTTAATTAACTAAGTGTCTGTGGCAAAACAGCAAGGCAGAAACAGGTAATTTTGGCCTGTACTATAGACATGTTTCAGAAAGGTTCCAGAGGAATCAGACTTGATTCTGAGGAGTGACTGGCCGAAAATCTGAAGATGGATGTGATAGTAAACCGAAAGAGTTCATGATATGCAAGAAAAAAAGGTGATGAGAATCACAGGAGTAGGACAGCAGGTTTACAAAAAAAAAAAGAAAAAAGATGACCAAGATAGACTCTTCAGTGAAGAAATTTTATGGAAAACAGGACTTCAAAGAAAGTGGTGGTTATGGCATTAAATATTAAAGGCACAGTAGCAATCTGACTCAATGGAGGAGAAAAAGAGGAAATTTAACAAAGCAATATAGAAGCTTCAGGACCTCTATGGTATGTCAAAAGAAAATAAAGGCTAACAAAATGGAAACAGTGATGACTAAAGATGTATATAAAGAAATAGACTGACATGTAAGGTTTATATCAGAATAGTTGAATTACAAAATGACTTATCAGTATCAAAATAAATAAAAGGTGATAAAAAAAGTTGATCCATGACAAATGAGGAAAGAAAAAAGGAAGCATCCATTACTTAACAAGAAAAAAGAGAGAAAAGTAGGTGTCTGACTAAAGTATTTTATGCCATTTTTAATTCATTCTTCATCAAAAATGTTAGCTGCAAAGCCAAGAATTTTCATTTTAATAGAGGGAGATGTGTAGAGTCTGCAATGGGAAACGCATGAGTTAAAGTGTGTTCAGATGAGTTAGATGCATTTCAGCCAGTAGGGCCTGATAGAAAATTCACCTTAAAGTTCTTTTAAAGTGAGTCAAGGCAATCTCTGAACCAGAAACGATCATTTTTATGAAGAATATGGAAAGGCTGGGGAAAATCCCGCAGGACTGGGAGAAGGCAAACACAGTAACTGTCTTTAACAGAGGAGGAAAAAGGCCTTCAAGTAGACTGGCTTCTAGAAAGGCACCTGTCTCAAAAATTTGGGAAAGCAGAATGTGTCCTGAACTAAATACGCTGAAATCATTGTTCGGTTCTGAAAGCTGCACCCTAAAATTCCTGGATACACCACAATTTTCTCTTGGTACATTCACAGATGTAATTACCTGGATTGGCACATTACTACCTGCAAGAATGGTGATCAGCAGAATTCAAGAAGCTTGAGATGCATTCCCTACCAAATGCAGGACTGAGGTTCAGTTTGAAGACCCTGGTCCTGAGGGCAGGTCTCAGAGTCTGGCATTACAGCAGGAGAAGATGCATGTCCTTTCCTCGGGGGATCTGAATCAAGCTGGCACAATATGATTAACTTTGAGTCTCAGATTGTTTTTATTTTTACATATTTATTTTTCCCTGCCACAAGATACAAACTAGTATGTTTAGTTAGAAAAACATGTTTAATTGTACTCTGCATAAACTCCCATTTAGAAAGAAAATGTTTTTCAAATAAAGTTCTTTAAATGTTTTGTGCGACATCTGGACTTTTTTTTATGTAAAGGATCTGAAAGGAATTTAGAATCCCAGACTCCTTCTGGTTCTCACATCTTCATAAAAAGGCAGCATACTAGAATGTGCCGGCTGCTGGGAACTGACACTTCACAATTAATAAGGAAGTAAAACATCTCCTACTAAGTACAGGTTTGATCCCTTACTGCCTAGGAGTTTTGCCTGAGGGCCTTTCTGAAGAGGACCGTGAATTGTATGCAAGGTGGGGAAGAGTTTTAAAAGATTCTTCCCTCCTCTTATCCCCTCGGTCTAAGGTCTGACCACGTTCATTCCGGCAGGGCCTGCGTCAGGATGCACAGGCAAGACTGCCACTGGGCAGCGGTGACAGGAGCGTGGCAGAGCCATCCTCCAGCAGTCGTCACCAGGACAGATGCAGTGCAAGGGAGAAGCTCACACACACAGCATGTTCTTCACTATGCAGATTATATTCTTCAGGTGATTTAGAGAAATTATAAATACAGTATGATTTAGTCTCCTAATTTTATCACAACTCTTAAAATTTATTTGTTGCTTCCCTGGAAGATCTGATTTCTGGAGTCACACGATGCTATAAAATCTTAATCTTTGTTAAAAAAAAAGAAAGTATGTTTCAAACTCTTAGACTTCCAAAGAAAAGATGGAAAGCATAAACTGTAAGGGTTCAAAACCAAGGCAAGAACCAACAGTTTTTATTATTTCTTCTAATATTTTGGAGTTCATCTTACCATTTTTGACATGTTAGGTCAACTAGGATATCATCTTGGGCTTTCACTATATGCTGTTCTCTTATTCTCTGTGGTTTAAAGAATCAGAGTTGCTTTGAAGAAAAATGAATTCTAGTCCAGGGCTATAGAAGAATACAAATTCCAACAGTTTTCAGGAATGCATAAAAATTGAGGCGCCCACCTCTCATAGCAGGCCAGTGGCAGCCAGGTGTTTAACTCTTGTAATCTCTTTTTGCAAATCTCACCTGAAATCGCTGTTATTTCCAAGTAAGCGTTTTGCCTGTTGAACTAAAGGACCAGAATCGACTCTTGCACAGTGTGTTTCTTATAATTACTCACAATGGGAGACTGCACTCACAGCCAACTCTGGGAGGTATTTCTGAGTCTCTGATTTCTAACATTCTTCACTTTCTCACCCTACGGTATGAACAGACTGCCTTATATTGCTGACAATTTATGTTTTCTCTCTAACACCCACCTACGTAACATCTATGTTGAGCATTTACATTTACACTAATAGCCCCTGAGAATCAATTACCATAAGAAGATCTGTTTCTTTACACTTCAACTGATGAATCAGTCATAGGTTAAAACAAGAGGAGGTAAAAAGCCAGCATGTCTGCACTGATTTTTTTAAAACCCTCTACTTAAAAATACTCTGGATACAGATTATTTTTTTTTTCTGTCGTGTGCATGTTCAATATTATTTTACCAGCCTTAAAATATGCTTTCGTAAGTGGATTGAGCAAAAAAGCACTCAGGATTAACTGTATTTTTCATACAGTCCAATGCCGTGTTGTATCCCTGTGCAACAGAATGCAGTCTGTTTAGTTGGCACACCCTGGTGGAAGTTAAGCATGATAGCAAGCTGGCGCCTGGCTGAGGCTCACTCGGGGCCTGAACTGAGTTTACAAAGACTGCTCAATGAGGAGGACAGAACTGGGATTACTGACCAGCCCTGGGCAGAGTTCTGCCATGGAGACTTTGTCCATCCCTCACACACAGGGATCTGTGGGGCCTGGTGACGACTTTCCCCTCTTTCTAAAAAGCTTTCAGTGATAAAGCTCTGCAAAGACGAGTCCTTTCTACCCCTTGCCAAAGTTTCTGCAGAAGTATGGAGCTGTCACCTGAACAGAAACCGACCTCTGTCCCGACTTGTCTTTCACAGTCCAAGGTGAAATGATAAAGTAATGGCTTAAAGAACCTTACTCAAATTTCTAGAATAGATCTCAGATGGCCAAAGTTGCCCAATAACTGATTTTTTTTTAACATTTTCAAATGTTGTTTAGAAATTATCTTGTTTACAAATTCCTGCTCTTTCTCATTGCTGATCAAACTGACAGCAACACTGTTTATTAAAAAACACAATCATTTTCCATCAAGTTCTTTCCATTTCTGCATATTTCCAGAATTCTTCATACTCCGGCCATAAACGTCTGAGAGGTCTAATGCTTCACACCATAGCAATAGCTGCAACGCAGTCTGCACGCAGAAGTCTCAGGAAGAACCTCTTGGGAACTGGCACCCCTCCACTGGCCTTTTCCCTGCTATATGGTTTCCTACAATGAAGGCAAGCTTGAGCCCCACTTTTTGTCACTTAAGCGGTACCTTTCCACAAGAAAACTAACAGACGAATGCTTATCACATCCTCCAAAGAGCCTCCATTCAGCAAGCAATGAGAAGAACCTGGATATTCACTGACGTTATGACCCATAACGTTGATCAAATGCCGCCTTCCTAACCTGTGATTATATATGTACAATGGCAAAAGAGACACTGGGTGAGCAAAGATAGCTATCAAGAAATGTTGGCAAAATGCTTCCTAAGCACAGGAAAAATTAGCAAGAAGTCATATGAAAAAGCAATTTAAATGCCAATCTCAAAGCTCTTGAGATCTTCCTAATTCTGAAGTTCACAGTGAGGAATTTATAAAACTATCAAAGGAATCCCTTTTTTTGGAGGCAATCCATTTCAATTTAATTAAACATCCTGAAAAAATATTTTGTAAAAGACAAATATTTTTAAAGTTAATGCAAGGCAACATTGATATGTATAATTTCCATCTGAGAAGTATAAAAACCATATGACTGTAGTTCATAGTTACAGTCTCACAGCAATTTCCAAATTATAGCTCCTTATTTTAGAAGTGAAAAGACTTTCTTTTCAAACCACTTGTCTCTTTTCTTATACATTACTATCAGTATTAAAAAAGAAAAAGAGAGGTTTCATGGTCAACTTCTAGCCTCAGTTTCATGTACATAAGCCTGGTATACTGATGATGTGTAGAAGACATATAAATCAAGTCTCCCTTTGCAATGCAACCACAGTTAAAAAGAATTTGAGAAATATCTGAGTCACCAAAGTCAGTAACGTTTTTGATTTAAAGCACTTGTGGGGCACGTCTGCTGAGAGAGGAGATTGCCTTTTTATATGAACGCTTTTTGGAGTGGAACCACAATGCAAATAACCCAAATAAAGCAGGGAGAAAACCTAACATGAATGAACATCTTGCAGAGCCAAAAGTTTATGACAGCAGGAACCAAACTACAACTATAAAGAGGCTTCCAGGCAGCACCATGCACAACACAGAGGCGGCGTAGGTGTGGCTGCCTCGCTACTTTGAGGAAACTGTGATGTGCGGTGTCACCTCAGCTTCCCGCCAATGTTCCTGTGCTGGTGGAGTGTCCTGGGCAGCAGTACTGTGGTTCTGCCTACAGGCTCATGGGAAAGGTACATCTCTGCCGTTGCCATGCCCCATTCACTGCACTCCATTTTGCTCCTAAATCAACCAGAAGAGGGGACGTGCGAGGTTCCCAGTGATTTAGCAAGATGTTGCCCTCCTCTTTGCTCCTAAGTAGAAGTGTATTTCAGCTGCAAACCAGCAAATAAACCCCTATTGTACTTTTGCCTGTGAACTCAATTTTCAAGAGTAGAAGCTTTCAATATTTGTGTTTCCACAATCAGCAAACCCTGATGTACCTGCCATTGTCTGGTACTGAGTGTCTTAAATAATTCCAGACAAATATCAACTATGTCTCCCTTCTAAGGATTTTGGCCTCCCCAGATGGCTGTTTTCTCTTACATTCCATGGGCACGGTCCAAAGTCCATAGAGTCAACTGGACTCAGTCAAGTGTGCTTTGGCCTGGGTCCTATATGCCCAGGTTATTTGGCATTCATTGTTAGTAAAATTACATCTCTGCTGTGATTCTTGTACCCCATCTTCCCTCCATAAGATTATCCATTAATCTTTCCAACACTTATTGACAGGTATCTTTCACCTTTTTCATATGGCACATTAAATTAGCTCACATTTACATTTGCTTAGTGGTCACACATGGCCATGGTTCAGCTGATGTCCTCCTGGTAACAAGTTTAACTGGGGTAACTTGACTGTGTATCTGACCCCTAACTTTTCACATGGTTACTATGTAATTTGATCTTTTCAAAATTTTGCTTTGTTATGATCATATATTTGCAGTGTAGGTCTACTTCCCTTTGACCACAACACTCAAACGTCTCAGGTAAAAACAATGAAATTTAGTCCTCAGGGCCACTAATACCACAGTTTTTCATAAGCTGCAGGAAGTTTCACTTTGGTCCACTTACTGCTTCTTCACCCTTTTGCTGATACCCATACTTCAGGTAATGCAGACTATTTTAAAGTAACATAAATAAATGGGAAAATTACACGACATCAGTCTCAGGGCTGCTAACAGGAGTTCAAGAATGGTACAGAACAAATAGGGAAAATATTGTATATGTAAATCGTTTGTGAAATCAAGTTAAAATTAATGACAAACAAAATTGAGTTCCCTTTGTGGTTGATTTCCATTTAGCTGCACTCAACAATAAAATAGTTATCAAAGAAAGCTACCAATTAGATTTTAATTCAAAACATTTCCAGAAAACAGTTCCCAAATCTCAATTGATATCTCTCCAACAACCTCCTAATTGCAGCAAGTTGGTGGTAAAGAAAAAAAAACTGCTTTAAATGAAAAAGATGTATTCCGTCTGCTGGAGCATGCAGTATCCTTTTCTTAATTATTCCCAGAATTTCCCCTATACATGAGCTTCCGCCTAAGATTATATATAGACAGATAGAGATGTGTGTGTGTGCGTGCACACACGCACAGGGATCGATGGAGAGAAAAAGACAGGAAACGCTATTGTATCAAAATCTAAGGAATTTATCTAACGCTCTACCACTTTTTCATGAAGTGTACTCTTGGGCAAAGGTAAAAAAGAGCACAGAGTTCAGAGTTGGGGAATTTCTTCCCCTTAGTGGGGTGCCCTCTCGAAAGGATCTTTAGCATAATCAGGAAATCAGAATCACCTAGAAGATGACTCTCCAGACCCTGTCTGATGTGAAAGCCTTATAGACCCTTCACTATCCAACCACAGAATAAAACATGTCATTTTACCCAGGAACCCCAGCTAAAGTTCATTCTTCCACCACTTACCTGCAGAGAGACCAGAGACAGACCATCCTATGATTCTGCCTTCATCTAATGTGAGACCATACTCTTCTGAAACCCCTCAGTCTAGTGCTTGCTGTTTTCCTCTGTGCACAACTGAAGCCTGTTGAGAGCCCTCTGCACAGTCCTAAAAAAAAAAATGAGAAAGATGAGACTGAGGCATCTGAAGCCTGTTTTGCATAGCAAGAATATGACCCACATGACAAGAGACGGAAAAACTTAAAAATATTATTTAAGTTGTATGTTTCAGCCAGAAATTTCCAAGCAGATGATCACTGATGTCTTTGAGACCTGCAAAATCATCGCTACGGTGTCTGGGAAGCTCTAAAGATACCTGTATGTCTTCCATACTGAAAGACCAGACCACTTTTCTTTATTGCAGGTCAATGAACAATAGAGAGCTTCTTACCTCTAGCTTTCCTGTTTGGAAACTATGTAACCCCCTGAAAAATGTTGAACCCTTCTGAACTGGATTTTTAAACGTAATCTGGCAGTTGAAAAAATGGTTATCCTACACTTTCCAGCCTGCACGGTATACTTCCCTTGAGCTACCAGAGAAGAGGGGTAAACAAACTAAAAATGAAGCAAAGGTTACAAGAGGACAGGACTGAGCATCCTTTGCAAGGAAGGACTTGATGTAGAAATCAGCATGCAAGGAACATAACAGACATTTATTAACTGATAGTGTTGTAAAAGCAGATTTTTTTGCACAGTTCATGAAAGCTTTCAAACATAATCTCAGTAATATCAGGCAATGCACCTCCTGGCATTCCTCTCACATTTAACTTTGTGAATCTGGTAGGAACCCTGGAGCAAGTGGTTCCATTTATGTTCTCAGCAGCTACAGTTTCTGGGAGATCGAGGTCTCACAGATGCTACTGTAATGGTCCTAGTGAGAATTATCCAGTGTTGCTGTAACTTATGGCAGAAGCTGAACTGGCCTTACCACTCAAGATAAATGAGAAGAAATTGGCTTTGCAGATCCCCCTAGCTCTTCTGGGCTGAACTGAACTGAGCAAGCAGGTTTAGGTATGGTGTTTAAAGGATCCTGCTATGACCAGTTCCCACATAACATATCTGAAAGAGAGACTGAGGGAAGCCTGAGGTACTATGCACCTGTAAATGAAAGAATTATCTGAAAAATATAACAGTTAAAAAAAAAAAACTTTGGGCATGTTGATCTTTACAACAATATACCTGCTCTACTTTCAGCATAAATTCAACCGATGTGAAGATGCCTTAATTTTTTTTCCAAAAAGCATTCATGGCATCTTCAGTACACATTATATTAACTCCTGCAGTTTTGAAGAACTCAGATTCAGTATAAATGTTTGTGGCTATCAGCCACCATCTTTGTTTTCTCAGCTTCCTTTGTGAATTTAGTTTTATTTTCCATAATTAGAAAATGCATCTTTATGTGTCAGAAAAATCAATAATTATATAAAAGGATTTTTTTATAGACCATTTTTTCCATTTGTTTGCAGGCAAAAAAAAACTCCACCCAAGAAAGAAGAGATTTGGTGTCACCAGCAGAGTAATGGAACAGAACCAAAAGGCGTCAGCACAATCTCTGGCACAACAAATTTAATCATTGTATCCATTCAAAGAAGTTCTAACACTCTTTTATGTTATGCTCTATGTCCCTGATGTCCGGCTTCTTTTACTTGGTCAAATTCACCCACAGAAGAGTGCAGATGACTTTCCTTCCACGTAAAGATAAGTTGAGAAAGTAGCAAAGTTTGCCTTTGCCTTGTAACACCTGCAAAAGCTGTTCTAGCAAGGGGTTCTACTTGCCCCCATTTCCACAGCTAAGGTCAGCAATGACATCTGGTTCTAGATTCAAACCTTCATGAAGTTCTGGGTTATTTCAGTTCAAGCGTTTTGATCAGAACAGCCTTTGGGCGTTTTGGCAAATGTGATAAATAAGGAGCCAAAGAAACACTTGAGCCCTGGTCAAGAGTGAAGGTTGTTACTTGTCAGCAGAAACAAAACAGTAAGCTATTGTCAGAGCCACACATAAAACAAATGGGAGGCGGAGCTGCCTCTAGTTCGTGTTTTTTGTCTTTCATCAGGGAACTGTGGTCTGAATAATAGCTCTGACAAAGACCAGCGTCTCTAAGATCAAGATTACAACACATACCAACAGGCCAGAGGGGAAAATATCTCGGCTAAAGACCAAACAAAAAATCACTTGTAGCTGTGATTATTGGTCGGGCAGAGAACTGCTGCCGGGAAGGTTGGTGAGGCGCGCTGTCCCACCCCCATGCTATTACATTAAATCTACAAGAAAGACACGGAAGTCACACACCAGTACCCACAGACATTCACATATGCTGACTTCATTAAAATCACATTGCGCTTTTTGCTGTCATTTTTTTTTTTTATCTGTAGGGAAGTGTCCTCTCCCGGATGTTTTCTCCCCCCATTTCCCTTTTTAAGATGCTGAGGACTCTGCCTCCTTCTTCCTGTGGGTAACTGAAAAAAAAACCCACAAAAAAGGTCATCATTCGATCTCTGCTTTGTCTCTTACTATAATAAAATGATCTTCCTTTATATCACACTTTTATATGCTTGACAGCTATGCTTGACAGTTAGTAATAAAACTCAAGTCATAATCTGCTTTCAGTTAGAAGAGTCATCTTGAAACCCTTTGGTATTCTTGTCAAAAACAATAATTGCTCATTGTCAACATTAACCCCCTTGAGCCTGCAGATCCATCATTCCCATTGCTCAACCTAACAAGCATTTCTGCCTACAAAAATCTGCTGGATGGGATGCTATTGCTGGCATATCTTCCTGGTTATTCTTTCAATAGTAGTTCACAGTAACTTTAACTGGGAATGGTTCAAAACAAGTTCTTATAAAACTTTTGTTATGGTAAAAAAATACGAGCTTTGACGAAATTAAAATCATTCACAAAAAATCTGCAGTCATTAAGAAATGCCACATACACTTCTAATAAAAAAAAAAAAACACACACACAAGGTTTTTTTTTTTTTTCCATGTTTTTAACTAGAAACTCAAATCATAACTTGTTGTACCACATACAATATTTAGGGAAAATGGGATAACACTTAAGTTTATAATCTTTCACAGTTTTTCATAAAACTCTTCTTGTTTGATATGTTTTAGGTGCTAACCTCTTCACTTGGATATTTTAGGATATCTGAGCTACACAAAGAAAGTTGGAGACACAGTAGACGAGTCTAATATGTGATTAATAAGATCACTTTAGGGAAAAAAATCCCTTTTAAATTAAATGGAAATTTACTAAGCAGCTAGAAATCTAGCTAGATCTCCATTTGGATACGTAAGAAAATACAATATACTTCAAGGTGGAAATTCTGGCATCGATTTAAAAAACAAATGTTATGAATGCTATCTCCATAAAACAACTTGAAATGATAGTAATTCTATGGGAAAAAAAAAAACCCTAAGCTGGAAAAGATGCTCACCAAATTTCAATCCAAGTATTACAGTACAACTAATTTGCTTCCTCATGACTCCATTTCCTTTACACTGGCTAAAACTTAAGGGAAAAGCTCCTTTCATTAGGACCCAAGAAGTAGCTGACTATAAGAAATAGGTTTTTCTTAGAATCATTTGAGACTCCATGACTTGCCTTGCTACCTATTGCAAACACATCTTTGAGTACATGCTTCCTAGTTATATTAATGGGAGTACACGTAAAAGCAGTTATCAGGGCTGTGCAATGCTGGAATGGGTTACTTGGGGACAAGGTAGAATCGTTCTTGTCCATATGTTTTTAAGAAAAGACTAGGCAAACAACAAGTGTGGGTAGTCCAGCTGCATGTGAGCCTGCCTCAGTTCAGTGAGTTGGATTAAGATTTCTTCTGGTCTCTAAGAGATCTATAATTCTGTGACTATTGTCCCAAATCCATGTTGGTCCATCAGAGACCCTGGTTCTCCCCAAGCTCAGATTCAAATGGCCGTACTCCCATTAATAAATATTGTACATATTTCTTGATGTAATGCAGATGCTTCGCCTTTTTATACTTTCAACAAATGAGGTGCAGGACTCAGTCTGATGAAATATTCGGAATACATCTTCTTTGAAAGGACTTGGAACAACAACAGCTCTGAGAAAAGCTTTCCGAACTTGAACCAACATGCAAAACGGTAATCTACAGAAACAAGTATTAAAACAGGATGTTGTGTCATGCTAATTTTTTTACCACAAGCTTGCTCAAGTAGCTTTAGGTAACTCCATGCTCTGGTCTACCTCCTACTATAATGTTCCGTCAAGTATCATGACACTCTTCTGTGAATCAGCAATAATACTGAAATCCTTCAGAGGTGAACAAATAATGTGAGCCAGTATCCCAAAAAAACAAATGGAGATTTTTGAATGAATTAATCCTTGATCATATTCAACTACATGAATGTCAAACATACGTATACGTGTAAATAGTTACAAACCTGTACTGGTGTTAGTCACTGACTAGCAAGTTACTCCTCTCTAGGTCTTCTTGTCTTTGAGTAAGAAAGGCAATGAAAGTTAATCTCTGTTTTGGATCACCAGGGCATGAACCATAACATTTGAACAGTATAAATAATTTCCCAACTTTGCCTAATTGTGATAATGCCTCTAAGGAAATGTGAAACTCGATCGATGTGTCAGTCAGAACATTCTGAGTCCACACCATTTGCTCCATTTTAAGCATTTCATAAATAGGTTCTTCTATACCCTGTTGGCAATGTACATATTTCTGAATTGTTTAGCCTCGTCTTTGGATAAATATGACACTTTATGAAAACGTAACGTTCTTTGTGCAGGAGATCACAGTGTAACTGGTACCACATAATATTAATATTACTATTAATATTAATCCTAAATGTGTTTGTAATTCTAGAATGTAATTAGTCTAAAAGCATTTGTGCTTAGCACAAAAGTATGAGATTCATAATGAAAATCACAATACTCATCAATTGTTACTGACCCATAGTAATTGTTAAAATACAAGAATTTGATTGGGGTTAACATGTGAAATGAAAGGTTTTGTGTGTAATGATGCTAGTAGCATTTATGGTGTTATAAAATACCACATTAGGCTTGTATTTTCCTAACTGGACAGGTGCCAGAGCAGTGAAAAAAACAGTAATTTTTGTTGATGACAAACAGTGATGCAAATTTGAAGATACCCTTAATGTATCAACACCAATTAAAGATGTGGTTTGAGATTTTATTCATCCATGGAATGCAACAACAGAAATGTGATTTGAGAAGGTGCACTTTAAAGCCTCAGAACAACAGTGTTGCATCTTATCCAGGTTCATTGTACCTAGATAGTACATTTTAATCTAGAGAGATATAGAGAGAATTGTATGTGATGATCTCATCAGCCTGTTGACCTTACTATGATCAATGTATCTCCTAAAGCTAGTAGAGAGATGTTCTTTGGTGTCCAAACGTGCAACCACTGTGAGCCAAACGACAAGGTGCAGAATTTTATATGGTAGCCACACATGCTTTTGACCTTGCGGGCACTGCTGGTCCTGATGCTATCAGACAACTCAAGGCACAGTGCTGCCTATACTGAAAAAGTCCTGCCTGTTCAGTGAACACAGCGATGTGGACAAAGACCCATCTCAAACAGCCACCTATACTTTTTTTGTGTCTCATCTGACTGATTCCTGGTTGGTTTGAATAAGGGGAGCAATAACCTATGACTGCTCTTCACACGCCTTGGAAGATTTTAGGCTTCCAAGTAAGATGTGTCATTTCAGTGCTTACTGCATTGTCCAAAAGACTGTGAGTGCAAATTGCTATAATTAAATCACTCTTACACAACCAGTACAGAAACACACCACCATTCTTGGGCAAACCAGATTTCCCAAAGCACAATGCTCTTTAATTTGTTAGAAGGGGAAAATAATAATTCTACGAATGCTAACAGCCAATACTACTATTCGTAAATATTTCTGTTCTCATGCATCTGCTATTCTGGGCAGGCAGAAGATTTTAAGCATTGTAACTCATAAGCGATATTGGCTGTGGACTGGGGGTGAGCTGGGACAATGCTACTGGTTAGCTATTGGCATCTTATTGCTTGCAAGGAAAGGCTGCTGTAGCCCTCACCTCACTTTTATACCTGCGTAATTTTCCCTTTTCTGCTAAAAAAAAAAACCAAAACCCAATTCATTGTGATTTCCTTCACACTTGAAGCTCCTGCTACTGTGATCCTGCTACTTTCTGCCAGTATTTCCAAGTGACAGGTAGAGTGTCGGTTATTTAAAGATCTGGTCAGCATAAATAGAGTTTTACAGGGCAGCTGATCTACATAGTTTTGTTTTCAAGGAATGACTTGCTTGTGAACAAACCATGGTCAGGACACTTGCTGCCCAGGATATGAGTATTAGCCACATTTTATGTCTGTCTGTTGATAAAGGAAGGAGTTAATTTTGCTTTTGCTTAGTTTCATCATTCATCCTATGGATATTATATCAAGATATTGACTTCTGAATGCAACCAAGATGCAGGCGTGCAAGCAGAAACTCAACAGTCTAGTGCTCACTACGTCCCTTGTATAGCCCCCCTCCATGGTTGGACTAATCACCGGTTGAGTTACCAGTAGATAAAGATAGATGAAGGTAAGACTTTAAGACAATCAGATAAGCTGATCTTAAACCAAGATGTAGACAGAATAATTAAACTAGGCCCAGATGAATACAGGATAGGTTAAAGGTCAAGTTCTTAAAATTTAGAATGGTTTTGCCTTGTATTCACAGTGTCTGCCAAAAGAAGAGCTTTGATGGATGAACCAATGGACTTCATGATCGAGAAGCAGAACTGAGACAGAATAATAAGAACATGCTAACCTGTGGAAATAATGGACTTTCAGCTGACCAAACAAATGAGGAATTGTGAAGACCGTGGAAACTCTTTATGCAATTATGATAGAAAGATATATAAAGTGTTATGTTTGTTGTTCTCATTTGCCACTTACTGAGGTGATGGCCCAACTCTGAGTGGTGAATAAATGCAAACCTAGAGTAACTCAGAGACTCATGAAATTCTTTAACACTGTATAGCTTTATGCACAATGCCAGGATTCCAGCCTAAAGGACTGAGCTAAAGCACTGACTTCAGTTATCAGGTAGTCAGAGACCTTTACATACAGATATCTGTAATGCACTTTGCACTTTTTGGAGGTACAGAGTAGGTTGAGTTGTTCATGAATACATAACCAAAGGTTCCCTCTTTGGCTTTGTGAGGTACTTCTAGCCTGTAAATGTGTGTTGAAAAACCACCACAGTCAGACAGGTACCTATTTAAATACTCTTGGTTACTAAAAATATAGTCCTATCCTAAAAAATATGTTTTATCAGCATCTGGTGGGCTTACAATACAACTATGGTCACACTAATTTTCAGTCTGTTTTAAAATAAAAATAAGGGTAGCTCCATTATAATGAGCCACGATGCTGATATTACTAAGGCAACAATCTAAGACCAGTTGCATTGGTACAACTAATGGCATCAGTTGGCCCACAAAATTATATTCAAATGATATGTGAGGGGTATCAGTGCAGTTTGACAGCTAACACCCAAGTGTATATTTTAGTTCTCACTTTATTAGAAATCTTACATACTTACTAGAGGAGGCTGTTAGATCAAAAAATTCAGGCATAGATTTACTCTGATTGAGAAAGAAAGGGGCACATCTAACAAATTCCTCTCCTCCTGCCCTCTTAGCACTGGTTGGAATGACAAACTTTCCTATATCACATGTGGCAAAGCTATGCAGGTGCACAGCACATCCATTTAGGAGCATAATTCCCCATGGCATTTTCCTTCATTCAGTGACTGACCCTCCTGCGTGCCTCCTTTTTGATCCGAAAGACAAGCGAAACGTTGACAGCCTGAAGAGACATACA
>NW_009259111.1:2773907-2781406 GCF_000687185.1 Egretta garzetta | reverse complement strand
GAATGCCGCTCAGTGCATATGTTCCCCTTACTCTCGTTCCTGAATAGCACTTCCGACGCAGCACCAGAGGAGTCAGTGCAACATAGCGAGTGTGTAATCGCAAGGTACCGCTCTCTTGAAGGTCAGCTTCCAGCCTAAAATGGCTTTAGAGATTTTTGTGTAAGGTCTGTTACTATTACCCATTTTTTGAGGAAGTAAAATAGTTATCTTGTTAAATTCACATTCGTATTCCAAACATCACAGCAAGGCTATTGCAGCAGCCAACTCCATCTAAATTTTTCTCTGTTTCATAGGTGGGCTACATTCACGGTTTTAATGTAGTGTGTCCTGTTTTTTTATTTTCTATTTGCTTAGAAGTGGACAGACTAGACACTGTCTTCAGAGGGAACTTCAGAATCACAAAATACCCTGGCAAACATCAAGACTTGTGCTCAATCTAGCCAAGGGCAACGTGCCCCGAAAAGAAACTCAAAGAAAGCTGTATTCAGCTACAAAAACATATTCAATCCACTTCACAGAGCATTTAGTGTTGATTTGGTTACTGCAAATATGATATTTGCGTCAAATTCTTGTGTCTTTAGAGTAGGTAAGAAAAAGGTCAGCCAGGCATGATTTCCTTACTTTTTTCTAAGCGGGATTGTCCGCATGTACAGTATTCCTTGTGGAAATAACATAAAAAATTAAGTTAGATGATGAAATGATATAAAGACTATCCAAATATATCATCTCTCATGTTAAATCTTCTATTATTGCATTAGCAATGAGTGACTTCAGTTTCTGCATCGACTTACTGCAGTTCCAGAAAAGTGCCCAGGTTCCAATATATGTCTGGACCTGGTTAGAGTTTTCTCTTGAATTCTGAACCAAAAACCCCATCGAACACTAAGGTCGCACTCTCTCCGATCACCACTGCTTATGAATAGGGTCTTTCTTATGTTTTTCCTGCTGTTGTTGTGTGCTAACTGCCCTGCCCCCTTCCCACTCCCCAAACCCATGTGAAAGGCTAATTCATCTGGGCAAGGGGACCCTTTGTATTGAACCTGTGCTGAACTTTTATTAAAATGACTGTGTGAGGTTTTTCAGATGTGCTGCTGCACTACAATCTGATTTTGGTTTATTCCTCCATTATTCTTGCATTTTCATTTAAATACTGAAAGACTTGTTGGGGACAGACTTGAACATAGTTCAAGGCTTACTATATCTCCTTTCTCTTTTCTGAGTTACTAATAGGTGAGATTGGAGGGGCACTGAATAATACAAAACCACTCATTACTCTTGTAATGACAGCTTTGCAGCTAGCCTCTGCAGAAAGATTTAGAAATGCTTACATTTTTGAATTACAAGTGGGAGCCCACCAGTCCAAATAAAAGATTTACTTATCACCTACTTACTATTGCGTTACTCTTACAGGTATTTGACAAAACATAATCACAAACAGGCCTGCCAATATTTTGACTATAGGGGTTTTTCTTTCTTTTTTTTTTCCCCTCTGTTTGAAGAGAAGAAAGCTGGGAGGGAGAAAAAAAAAAAAAAGAATTGGTATTGACTATGCTCACCAGTAGGCCAAGATCACGTCTTATGCAGACAATACCTGAACTTCCAGTGTGCCTGTATGCGCATGCACATGCATATGTGCGTATGTGAAGAAGCCAAAAAACCATCCAGGACGAAGACACCAGTAACAAGAATTTGTCACAAGTATTGCCAATACATATTAACTGCATCTTTAGCTAGCAGTTCTGACCCAAAATTAATATACACTGAAAGGTTCTATAAATGCTACAGATACATTTTTACCAAAAAAGTTCTTGGTGTCAGAATAATTCTTGTTAGCTACGCAAAGTGCGTGAGTCCAATGGCATTTAGAGGGATTATAAAAATACTTTGCTGATATTTGAGGGCTTTAGTGTTGATTTTAAAACTTCATCTACAACCACTGACTACATTACAGGTAATTGCAAAAGCCACTTTATTACAGGCAGATCTATCACCCAACGGGGTGCTGATTTTAGCTCTTCTATTACTTCATCCTTCACTGTGACAAAAATCTTGGACACTTGGGTCTGGTAGAAAGAATACAATCCCAGCAATGGAAAAAGATCTTCCTTACTAAGAAACTTCCTATCTGAGTAGGCCATGACAGAATCGCAAATCTTCCTGTTTCCAAAATGTTTCTTTACATTTTGGCAGTGCTGTGTTTTCTTATTTAAGTTCCACTGGTTTAACTGGGGCCAAGCTATCAACACACATAGTTGACTGCATGAGGAAACTAAATATATATGAAGAGATTTGTGCACTGACTTCTTCCACAGCTTATGGAGACCACTGAAGAGAATCAGTCTAATCACACAAGTAATTTCACTGGTGCTGGTGCTTACATGCAAAAAGACACGAGGCTCAGAGATGGAGGGGTTTTGCCTTAGTTACTGTGCATTAACTAAGAATTAAAGAGCTAAAGCATATTACCTGGTTTTTCTTTGCTACAAGCTAAAGCACGCAGTCTACTGTGAGATACCTAAACTGCAGTATCTTGGTTATCTCTGTATATATGTACCTAAGCATCCTGTAGGTTAAGGCTAGTCATAAAAGTTTATAAGATGACTGGTGCAAAACATTTAATCAAAGTTTTTTTAAATAGCAGAAGAATAGCATTAAATATTTAAAATCATTAATCAAAGACAATTTTCTCAAGACTCTTCAAGAGAGATCTAAGCAATATTTAGCAAAAAAAAAAATTTTTTTTAATTGCAACCACCCTCCCCACGATTTTAGGGTTGGGTTTGTTTTTTTTTTTTCAAATAAAATGACAATCAAGATAGCTATCACTTTTTTAGACAAAACGCTTGACAGGAAGGGGATGTTCCCTATCTATTTTAGCTCTCATTCTAGAAGGTAGTAGCTAACTGCATTCCTTTTCCTCCTTGTCTTTCACAGCTCACCTTATATTTAATGCAGAGAGGTAGATTTAACTCTTTAGCTGTTACCATGCTATTCTCTGATTGTGGCTGGAAGAGGACCTAGTTTGAGTCTTTGGAGGGTGTTAGAGTAGTTGGTCATACAGCATGGGGTCAGATATCTCGATGTCATTAACTGATGTCATTCCATTGAAGTCTCTGCTGCTGTGTGGATCCAGGATTGCTAAGGCTCTGACCTAGTAATTAGAAAGAGGTGTTCCCTGTCAATACTGGGCAACTCTTTCCTGAAACTTAGGATTGGAAATAACTATGGTAATTTGATTCCACTTTGTGCTATCGGTTGGCACATGTCAACTTTCTAATGGCAGAGCAAGAAAGAAGCACCATCAGCACAGTCTGCTCATGCTGCTGCCGTTTCTGACGCTTTTGATGTCCTAAAAGCTGTTGCCATTGCATCCTTCCCTGTTGATGCCACTGCACATCCTTGGGACATAAGCCAAACAGCATTGTCTCTGTACTCTCCTGCCAAGACAATTTTAACCCCTTATACTCCCTCAAAATACAGATTCAGGCTGAGATGAAATTTCTGTAGAACTTACAGCAACTTACTTAAAACAGTCACTCTAAAAAGCATGGAAAGGACTCATACAATATCATAGGATGGGTAGTCAGGTTAATAGTGGTACACTGGCTGAAAAATCTCTTGTTCTGTAGTGACAAAAACATTGCTTTTCAATTATGAAGTTGCCGAATGTATTATCTTTTCGAAATGCTTTCACTTCTGTGTGCATGCCTGGTTTCCTGACTTGCTAGTTACAACTGTATATTCACCTGCTTATGCCAGGCATAGAACTAGTTTCCACGTTATAGTCTTTTCATGGAAAATAAGCTGAGGAAGTCAGGGGTTTGGCTTTGTGAAACCTCATCAGTAGGATTTTGGTTTTTTCCAAACCAAGATGAGGCACGGAATTCATGTTCAGGTACTCATTCTGGCAGACTCATTGAAATTGGGATTAGTGGGTGTCAGTGGAATGTTCCACTTCAGACTCATCTTTCATTTTTCTCAGTACAGCCTGAACTCACGCATCTTTCAGCCTCTCTGCATATTCTCACCCTGTTCATTTGCGGTCAGATTCTTCTACTCTCAACAGTATAGTACTTTCATACTGATAGCCAAAGAACTATTTATCGAACACGGTACTATTTAGCGGAAGTGTGGCTGTTTGACTCTGGGCTTGGGAGATGTAAAAATCAAACACGGTTTAAAATTGTACGCAGCTGAAAAGGTTTATAGTGCACAAACCCCAGAAACATGGTGATTGTCAAAAGTCTAGGAGAAGTAGCAAAGGTTGGAAAAGACTTTTAAAGATATAGCGTGGAAAAATATGAGCAAATAAAGGTCAAGCCCATTGCCAGCAGCAACAGCAACAGTAATTTTAGAAAATCCTTTGTTTCAGACTCTGGTGGCTATTCTGCCAGCACCACTGCCCTCACGTGGGAGTGCCACCTCTGCTTGTTTCTTTGTTTTCCCTGTGACTATTTCTCCTTTTCCCTGTGTTCTTTTTATCTTCCTGAAGGATTTAAATGAAGCTTGATAACCTTTTCTAAGCGTAAAAACTATCTGTCTGGCTATAACAACAGGAGACGTAATATTTCAAGATCTTATTTTCCCCACTGGGGACTTTGGAGGCAAAGTGGCTTTGAGTTTGCTTGGAGAGCTTGAAGTGGGAACAGAGTATCTCCAGACTCACACAGCTCTTCCATCTGCTTTGAAATTCCTTTTTAAAATAAGCTATCTTATCATATTAAGGGAACTCTGTGAATGGATCACAAAAATTCTGTTAAAAGGTTTAGTGGACAAATGCATTTTTAAAATCTGGACTTACATGTGGCCATTCATTTAAAATTATTTTGATGTTTTGGGGGTTTTCCATCTTGTAAAACATATGAAGCAACTGTTGTTTTTCTGCAAAGCACACCATCTTTGAAACACTGAAAGATCTACAGTTTGCTTCTCATTACACTGGTCAGTAAACATCAGGATGAACTTAATATATTTTTTCATGGAGTAAGACTTTCTAAATTGCAGCTCTTTATCAGTCTATAATTTTATTCAGCACAAAACAAAAGACAGTAAACACTCTTTTGGCTGATGTGTTTTCAGGCAACTTCTTAAAGTGTTGCTTTTGAAACATGCTACACTGGCCTGAGAACACCAATGCAGAGATTTGAAATCAGTGAAACTGATAGAAGAACAGGACCTAGTCTGAGTCACATCTCTACCAAGATTGAAACACTGAGGAAGGGGTATTTTAAAAAAAGCTCAGTTGTTTTAATTATTGAAAAATTCTAGCAAAAGCACTGAACAGATACTTTGAATATGTAATTGAACTTAATGCCCCAAATAAAAAAGAAAGGCACTGGGGCGGTTAACATCAAAGCTCACATTCACAATGTAGGCCTTGCAACAGATAAGCTCCTTCTGGAAAAAAAAAAAAATGGAAAAAACTCCATATTTCAGTGTCACTTGAGTAAAACTGACATGATAAAAGCAAATATATGAAGAAAGAAAAGGCAAAGTGGGGTCAGGTTCCAGCTCCCAGCAATACTGTATCATACAAAGTCTTAAGTAATGAACTTAATTAAAAAGTAAATGAAGTATTTCTTAGACAGCTACAAATACGACTTTTTTTCTGTAGACTCTACTAAAATGTTGCTACAACAGTACCAAAGCAAATAAGTAACAAATAACGCTGTTCAGTTAGCTACGTCTATGCTGTTGCAAAGCACAAATGGTTAACATAAAAGTAATTTTCTTCTGGCAGATGATTTACATTAGGTTTGGGGGTTTATATAAGAATTAATTTCCATGATGGTCCACAGAGGAATTCTACTAGCCAAGTGATATGTTAAGAATGGCTAAAAAGTATTGCCTTAAAAATCACTGCAGTTACTAGAAAGTTTCCAGAGCAATTTTTATATTAGACATATGAGACAAACCTTTAGGCGCTAAACTCTTTCCAGAGATGTGGAGGGCTTTCCCATTCTCAATATTTCTGGGATAGCCGATAGTGCTTATTTTCTAACACAGAACTTTTCATATAGATACAAACACATATTATAAATTACATACAAACACACACATACTTCCTCTTATATATATATTCAATACACATATAGATAGATTGATCAATCAATCTCAGATGGGACCTGGATTAAAAATAAACCTGCAAAATAGGTTAGTTTTAGCGGTCCATGCTTGTATCACCATCCTTCAAACAGCTGTAGCAGCCCACTGGGAAGGCCACAAGCTGTACTGGCTGTGGATACAGGCGGGCACCCCTTAAACTGGCTTGAATATCAAAGGCAGTGTTATGTTGACCTGCAACCTCAAGGACAGAGGTATGATACCTATTTCTTGATTCTGTTAAAAGACAGCTTTATATTTGGGCACAATACCACCATTATAGATGTTTGCAAAATCATACACATTGCATGAATTGACCTAGAAATCCAGGGTATCTCTCATCCTACTCACTTTTGGGCACAAATTACTACAAACATTGACACAGACTTCAAATTTTAATGGTGATATTCTATCCTTATTGCTAGTAGCTCAGGTAAAGTTAATTGAAAGGCACACACACACCCTGGGTTGATGGAAAATGCGCATCTTACTTCAACAGTACAGTGATAAATATTCTCAAGCTAGACATCTAAATAATAATACTTCCCTCTCAGAAAATACACAGTGTGTTATATGGTTTGCTGCTGCTTTACAAAATCCAAGAAAAAGAAATGAACAGGCATAATCTTACTTTTAAAAATGAAAAAGAATAATTGAAAAATAAATATACTAGAATTCATACATTTCAGAAAACCTTTGCTTTCCTGATTTGACCTTGAAAGCATAAGCCAGAATACTTTTGTGGATTTTTTTTTTTTAAATAAAAAGGAATAAAGGCTGATTATTTACATTTCCCAAAATTCTCCTTTTAACTTTTTCAGGCAGACTTTTTGTCCTCTTTAAGCCATGTTAGTGCTGTTTCTAGAACTAAAAGTCAATAATACATAAACCATGCAATCTTCTGAAATAGGGTTACGCATATACAGGTCATGCAGAGAGAAAGTTAGAAAGTCAAAAGCCCAGCTAGAACTCAATCTGGCCACCATTGGAAGAGATAACAAAAAATGTTTTTAGAAATGCATTAACAACAAAAAGAGAGCCAAGGATGATCCCAATCCTTTTTTGGATGCAGGGGGGGGAGCATTGCCACCAAGGATCAGGAAAAGGCTGAGGTACTTAATACCTTCTTTGCCTCAGTCTTTAATAGTCAGACCAGTTATCCCCAGGGTATTCAGCCCCCTGAGCTGGAAGACAGGGATGGAGAGCAGAATAATGCCCCTAAAATCCAGGAGGAAGCAGTTAATGACCTGCTGTGCCACCTGGACACTCACAAGTCTATGGGGCCAGATGGGATCCACCCAAGAGTACTGATGGAGCTGGCAGAGGAGCTTGCCAAGCCACTCTCCACCTTTTATCAGCAGTCCTGGATAACAGGGGAGGTCCCAGATGACTGGAGG
>NW_009259111.1:2687189-2773284 GCF_000687185.1 Egretta garzetta | reverse complement strand
CAGGGAAGTGATCGTGCCCCTGTACTCGGTGCTGGTGAGGCCACACCTCGAATGCTGTGTTCAGTTTTGGGCCCCTCACTACAAGAAAGACACTGAGTTACTGGAGCATGTCCAGAGAAGGGCAACGAAGCTGGTGAGGGGTCTGGAGCATAAGTCTTATGAGGAGTGGCTGAGGGAACTGGGAGGAGGCTGAGGGGACACCTTATCGCTCTCTACAACTGCCTGAAAGTAGGTTGTCGTGAGGTGGGTGTTGGTCTCTTCTCCCAAGTAACAAGTGATAGGACAAGAGGAAATGGCCTCAGATTGCATCAGGGGACTTTTGATTGGATGTTAGAATTTCTTCAGTGAAAGAGTGGTCAGACATTGGAACAGCATGCCCAGAGAAGTGGTGAAGTCACCATCCCTGAAGTTGTTCTACAGATGCAGCAGCTATTATTATATATTTCTTCCTGTAAGGCACACAGCTCATAAAGTGTTTTTTCACACTTCTAGTAATGATAAAAAGATTCCAGCTATCACTTTTAATTCCTGATATTCTGTGCTCATATATATGAAGTTAGATAAAAAATTATATAATAGATACTATGTTTTATACACATATATGTTAGATACATAAATAGAAAAAAGACTATACCTTGGCTCAATCAATAGCATTGTCTACAGGGAACAGCAACAACTAATCAGTATGTGATACGTTTGAAAAAAATATGAGTATCTATTGCTTACTTTTTTTCTAAAACAAAAGACCACACCTCTATTCTTTCACACACACACACAAAGTGACCTAATTTCTTTTTAACAAGACAGACTCTATGTTTGCAGATAGTTGAACTGCAATTCAACCTTGCCAAGAAACAACTTGCTATTCAACCAGAGCAGTAATTCTTTACATGGACCTTGACTCAGCAAAATACTAGAGCATCTGCTTAACTTTGGCACGTGTTTAATTGATTTTTTTGGAATGCAGTTCTGTTTACATGCTGTGTTTAACTGAAATTTCATTGCTTAGCAAGTGTATTTCATTCTCCATCACTTTGTGGAGGCTTATGGCTTTATGAGTGGAAATGCAGATCCTTGGCAGTAGATACTCTTATTTCTTACAAGATATTAATTGATCTTAAAATCAAAATTACTTTTCCCATAAGCTAATCTTTCTGAGGACAAATACACAGTCTCTCTCTCTCTATACACTATATATACTATGTGTATTTTATATATATAATACATACTATAAATATTGGTTGAAAATACAGTGCACTCTATTTCAGTGCAAATTTTGCCAAAGACTACAGTAGCGTCATGAAAATGATAAAGCAAGTTTTCTGTATTTAAAATGAACTGCTGGATGTATACAACTTTTTTTTTTTTTTTTTTTTTTCAAAAAAGGCACATTCAACCAATAATCCAGTCAATTCTGATTGCTGATTCAAAAGCAGTTTCAAGTATTGTATCTATGTCTGAATGCCTGTGCCAGGCTTGCAATCATGTTTCACATATCTTACAACCACTTTTCAAAGGCTTTGTATTCTCTCATCCTGTGTGAAAGACCTTGTGAAACTGAAAGAAAAGAATGATTTCTCACAATATACAATTACAGAAAGCACTCTGGGGAAGAGAAAATTTTAAAAATAATAATTTTGAGGACATAATTTTTTTTTCAGATAGATTTTTTTCTTTTAGAAGTAGACCAAATTAAACATAAAATTTCTACTCCTTTCTAAATTTATTTTCTTAATATACCATAAATCTTTTGCAATTTATTAATACCTAAATATGGCTAAAATCTGATTAGCTTTAATATTTCTGCCAACTGGCACATGAAAAAAATGTTGATGATCAGGACCTGATCCAGTTTCCATGAACTTCACAGAAATCTAGACTACCTTTTAAGTATGCAGTGCAAAAAGAGAATATGACTTTAGGTATAAATACTTACCTATTAGAAAACATTTGAAGCTTTTAATAATTCAAATAACTAAATATGCCATATAACAGATCTGTGACCTACGTGCCACAAAGCAGACATGCACCACACAGACAGGTGGAAATGGCACCGTGCGGTGACACTAGGGAAGACGATTATCCCAAGGTGTTCTGCACCAGTAGCATGTACCAGGTGTTCAAAAGATCCTACACATTTATAGAGGTAGTAGTGGCAATAAAGCATCAACTTCTAGAATGCTGTAAAAGAGAAAATTAGCAGGGCCCAGTCCTATAGATGGGCCTGACATGCAGTACCCTGGTGGCACGCAAAGGGGCAGGAACTCTTCTCTAAGGTTAGTCGGTTTATGCTCTTGTTTCTAGTTCTGAGACACCTTCCTCCATGGTGGCACTGCTCTGGATTATGTTAGCTGAGCACAGAACCCCTGGTGAAAGCCTAAGCAAAGCCGCCAGTAACTTCGCTGAGCCCAGGCATTTCACCCCTCCTGCAGAGCCAGTCTACCCGCGGTTCCCCTCTAAGCAGTCTAACAATTAAGCCACAATAAAAGATGCTGAAATGCTGTGTAAGCGTTGCTCCTGACTAGTTATCCCAATTATTTTTTTACGTTTTCCCCTTTAAATGAGAAAGACATCAGGTGGTAACTCAAACACTGAGATACCTGTTTACGTTTTAGAACAAACAGTTTAAACAGTATCATATACAGATGTCTAAATATTTTGAAAGTGTCTGTTTATGGAAGTAAAGTGAAACTACCTGTTTAAAGTTGGAGAATTTTATTTAAAATCTGCATATAGAACTGCAATTGCTTGTTAGTTGATGCACTGTGGCAAATGAGGCTTATTTGCAGAGTATATGAAGTGCTTGGATTTCTGTTTGAATCGGGAAAAGCAATACATTTGAATTTTCATTAGACTGCTCCATTTTTACAAAAATGATTCATTGTATAAAAACAGTAGTAAGTGGCTTACTCTCTGTCTTTGTCAACAGACAACTGGCAAATTGCTGGCTGCATAATATTTCTGTTAGACTACTTGTGTATGGAAATCTGACTGCTTTGCAAGCAATTTAATCAACAGTGTAAATAACCTGTGTAAAATAACCAACAGCACAAATGCCTTTAAATAATCACGGCTCTTTAATGTACATAAAATAGGCTTTTGTACCTACAATAGACTTGATCTTTATAACCACGGTTCATTCTCACCTATTATACCACATTGTGCTCTATAATAATCAATGCATATAGAAGCTTGACTCTCAAAACTACTCTTTAGTAGGTGCAATTTTTCACTCACAGAGAACTGTGTCCACAATTTCACACTACTAATAAATTGCCAGGAAAAATAAGACAGGATTACAGATGTAAAAGCTGGAAACTTGAACTGAAAATTAGACTGTGATGCATAAATAAAAATCAACCTACAATAACAAAAGAAACAGGTAATTTGCTAATGTTCTTGGAGAGACATCTCCCATTTTTCTTAGGCAATGAAAGTTTCCTGGGTTTAACAATGCGATAGAAGTTTGTTAACTTCAAAATTCAGAAGCTTTATGCAGCATAATGTATTTCCAAGTTTTCCCATTTTAATAGGTCTATCAATACACAAGTGCTAAATTTGTGCATGATTTGCTTAATTGCAGAAACACAGGAGTATTTCCCTATGTTCCCTGCCAGATGACATCAAACAGTGAGAGAAAAAAAGAGTTGGAAGACTAGCAGGCAGGCAGAAGAAAGACCTTAGGATGCGATGCTAACATTAAAACTATGGCAAGGTAGCAAATGAGAATGGGTGCAAACATAATTCATAGAATCGTCTAGATTGGAAAAGACCTTTAAGATCACCAAGTCCAACCGTTAATTGATACCCACTTAGAGGTTTCTTTAGACTCTCAGAATAACATAAAATTTGAGAATCAAGCTGTTGTGCTCATTTTGGTTTAAAGTGTCCTTACCTGCATGTTTTTATCTTGTGCATTTTTAAAAATGGTTTAAAATGTAAGAAAAAGTATTTTTACTTTGCCATTAATTTTTGAACAGGACAAAAGTTGTACGCAAGGATAACTTTACTCAGTCTTGTACTTTATAGGTAGCCAGAAACAGCTTTTATTAAAAAGGAAATTATCGAAGTTGGATGGGTTTAAAAGAAGATGCTTTCAAGGAAATGAACCTCAGCTTTAGGCAACCTGAGCAGTGGAATGTACTAAGCAGTATGAAAGAGCTAAAGATTCATTACCAGTAAAGAAGTTGCATGAGACAAGAAGTGTTTACAAAGCAGCTTGGCTTCCTAATACATAACACGGTCAGGTATGTACTTTGTTGAAAATGTTGAAATACACCATTTAATCTTTAACCAACCTACTTTTTATACCTTTTCATTCAAGTTTCACCACACTTTTTCCTCCCAAGCACCTGCAAGCAGGTAGTTCTGTGCCCAAGGCAGGGGCCAGACATAAGTTAGATTTAAAATCTATGGTGAAGCTGCAGTTCTTTCAAAGGCAGTATTTTGGAAATGGATGCTCATTAAAGAAACTGACTGATAAGATCATCCCATTGCGTTTCTATCTTTCCCCTTTCAGTAGTTTTGGTGTGTTTCATCTGTCCTACAAACACACACACACACACAAACAAACAAGGCCCAATGAATTTAATTCCTTAATTCTCTAGGTATAGATGTTTATATTTATACCTCCGATCAATGAATCTGGTACCGGTGCAGAACTCATTGCAGTGTACCTGCAGTGCAGTACTATTGCAGTGCCTGAATAGTGGTGACACTAATTCACAGGGGTTACTGAGAACCCTGAATTGCCATTAGAGGTTACTAAAGGATTATTTTATGATGTTCCAGCTCTTCAGACACTCTTACTCATATTCAGTAGGTGAAACAGACTTAATTCCAGATGGTTCTTCTATTTACCATACTTTAACTAAAAATACCACAGTAGAGAATAGAGACCCATGCAGATATTTCTATCTGCCCACAAATACTGCATGTCTAATAGGAGCAAATGAAACTATTTCGCATTTCCATCATGGGTTGTACCATGGCTAGGACCCTAAATACCTCTGTGTATAGGTAACATTCACTTCAATTGGTACAATTTTGGTTATTATTACAATAGTCACTACAGTCAGTTATTTCAGAGACATTGTCATAAAGCAGATTATCATCACTCACATTTATCTTCATAACCTTTACTATTAGTCCTCCAGAGCTCATATCATAGAGATATCAGAAAGGTATCTACTTCTATCAGAGCGTGCTTTCTTTCGTGTTATACTATACTGTTTCATGATATACTATTCGCAATGGGAAAATGGTAGTATTTCAACTGGCTTCACAAAGAACAGAGGTAAAGAAGAGAGAAAGCAGCTTTCTTGCCATTTTTAAGACCTCTCTCCTTACTTAATTAACCACACTTAATTTGAAATTACTGTGTGAGAAAGGCTCATTTGATTTTTGAATCTGTACTAGCTTATTTGACTCAAATTTTAGTATGACCATTACTGGTATATCACTTCAAAAGGGTTACTATTAAAAATGCAAGCAGGTAATTTGGAACTTCATATTTAATATGTCATAACTAGTACTCTCGCTACTTCCCAAACCTGACAGCTTCAATCTAAAACCAGAAAAAAGTAATAAAGAAAAATGTTCATTTTAAGTTGACTCTATCTGAGAGTAACATTTGAGTTCCTTTCTTTTCCTGGTGATGTGGCCTGATTTACATGGCCTTTCAACATAAAAAAAAAAAAGAGACTATTGTTGAGAAATATGGCAGTTAAACAAACAGTTAATTTTCTGTTATGCTTTAAGGTAGCTGCATCCCCTTCTGACATTTCTATTAGAAGCTCTAATTAAAGACAAACTCCTGTGTATCCTACTGAGATTTCCACAGGGCTCAGAAAGGAGGAGTTCATTGTGATGTTTGTTTGAAGACTGCAAAAAACCCACAAAATTTTATGGGTGGAGTTTAACAAGCTACAGTAGAAGGTATGTGAATTTTAAATTAACCAGAATATTCTCCTGCGTATTGCCAGAGGCTTAGCATTAGGGCTATCCATACCTGGTCAACAAAGGATGAAGACCTTGCTAAGAATATCCAAAGTGATATGTGGTGTTCGCATACTTAAAAAGATGAGCGGGGAAGGTGGCAAAGGAGAGCTGTAGATTGGTTGAAAGGATGAAATAAATCTGATTTTTTTCTTACTTCATAAATACTTCAGAGAAAGAATGAGATTTACCTTTATTCCATCACAAAGCTTCTGTTCAGCCTCTATTCTATGCCTATCCTTGCATAAATATTTTCAGTGAATAAACAACTTGCGCAGGGAGCTACTGCTGAAGGGTCAAGAGTGCAGAGCAGCTACATTTTTTTCTGACCAATGACAAATAGTTTAGAGCTCAGTTATGAGTAATGAACTTCCACTTTAGATGAGGTGTTCTATTTTTGTCCTTAGTTAGAGAGCAGTAAAGACTGTGTCTCACAGCTTTGCGGGTTTCATGGGTTTGCATAGTAAAAGACACTATTTACAATAAAACATAAAACCAAACAACATTCAAAATACATCATGTACTGAAATGTAACATGCTGCTTCTGACTACCATATGAATACTTTTCTATCATTAATATTTGAATTTTATTTGACTATTAGTTTAAAAACATTTTGATTTGGAAAACTATCAGCCACCTGAATCTAATAAATCATATTTTATCTACAATTTTTTTCAAATCCTTACAACAAGATTTTACTGGTTTATCTTTTTCACATCTCATGTTAACCCCTTATGACTTGCTTCAAAACCTACAGATGTTTTCTCCATCTCCTTATGAAAGGCATGGAAGGTAAAGGCTCTGGTCTCCAGAGCATTAGTGTGATGATGTTGACACCAGGCTGACATGAACACAATAAACAGCATAGATATGTACTATTGGTTACCTGGAAGATAAAGATTAAGTAACATAATATAAGCACAGACAGCTTGTTTAGATGCATGCTTAAACAGGGACTTACAAAACCCCAAAGCTTTCATAAACTTGGCTTTATACAATGTTGCCATGGAATAAAATCAAGTGAAAATTTCCCATCAAAAATAAAATATTAAAAAAAAATAGGAGGGCAGAGCATAATTTCTTAATTTTCCTTTTTTCTAGCTAACCATAAAGTAGACAATTTAAGGATGGGAAAAACAAAGCAACACTCTTCCCTATGTTCCTTCTGTCCCTGAATCAGTACTTGCGCCCTCATGTACACCTTCAAATTCACATTCCAAGGAACCTAGTGAAATTTGTGAGTCAATTCCTCTGTGAGAACAAAACAGCAGAGCTGCACTTAAGGAGCTTAGAGGCAGAATACTAGCACTGTACAGGAAGTTTGGAGTAGCTAAGAATTAATAAAAGAAGAATATTTGGCAAAATCTGCATATGGTGAGAGAGGCTAGTAAGTCTTCTTGACCACACCTTTAGGTATTACTCTATTTATCTATGAGCAGAAGAAATAGATAAAGTTTTTCTGAGATCTGCAAAGGCTGTTCTGATCCAGGGTCACTCAGATTTCTCCTGATTTCCAGTTACAAGGGAGTTCTATGAGGCGATCTGGCAATCTGCATCAAACAGCTGTTCAGGCAGTTTCTATGCAGAACAAGCAGATCCTATGCAGCACACATGCTAAGAGTAGTTTTTTTGGCTCATGGCTCAACAAGCAAGGACTTGTATAAGAAGGAATAAACAAATATTTTCAAAAAGCCTCAAATTTTAATCAGAGAGGTAAGAGGATACCTCTGTCTCAGAACTGGCGATAACTATAAAAAAACTCTGAAAGAGAAGACTGGCATTGTGATGAAATCAGACCATCATCAAACCTTCTGCCTCCCTCACGATCTCTTTCAGTACGGAGAAAGTATAAACTAGAACTGCATAAATAGTGTTTCCAATGACTTGTAAATGAAAACAACCTGTAACATGGTGAGGTACCATAAAGGGCGAGGATTACATGTTTTTCCTAATTAAGCTGAATTTAAATGCATTTGTCCCTTTATATATATATATACACACAGATATATATATTCTTTACTCTCTTTATAAAAATTCTCCAGGTATAATAGCATCTGTACATGTCATACAGCTGACTGACCTCATTCCAATTCTTTCTATTTGGCCTTTGGGCAAGATACCGGTAGAGGAACCAGAGGTCTTCCACACTAGCAGACAGTGTACTTTAGTTAACAGTCAGTAGAAATGACCGTCCTTGTTCTCACAGTTTCAGGCTCCAATCTCTGGCTTAAATATTAAGAACGGTACCAAACAAATGTCATGTGTCATGGATTTGGTGAGGTATTCTAAATATTCAACTGTAAAGCAATTGTGGAAGTCAGATCCTACATTTACTTAACTGAACAGCCTGGCCAGCGTCACAATTTGAAACAGGCTTTGTGATAGGATTAAAACCGGACCATGATGAAAGAAGTGGTGTTGGAACTGAAATGTTGGTAAATGTAGAACAAAATGTCTTTTCAAGTGTGCTTTCTGACTCTCACCTTTACAAGAGTCTGAAAGACTTGGCCTCTGCCTAACCTGGGCTCCTACACCTGGCCAATATTGTTTCATGACCAGATAAATGAGCAGTTCTGGAATAAACAGAAGTACCGTGGAAAATGTTTGAGTTCTGTAATGTGTTACAAAGCAATGCCTGCCATAGAATGAAAGTGAATGTCTTTGAAATTAGTTGTTTCTAAAAGGAACAATTGTGGCATGTCTTTTTTGAAACAAATGTGTACCGTGGTCATGCTGGGGCTAATGTAATGATCTTGCTTGGGAAGGCCTTTATTTCGGCATAGGTAAACTACAGTGGAATTACTTGGAATTACTGAAGAAATAGAAGACTTAAAAGTCAAAGGCAAGGGAAACAGTGTCCCAAACATAAGACAAGAAACAAGGACAAAAATAGCTGTCATGAGTTTTCAGTGTATAAAGGATAAAATAAAGAAACAATTACTGAGAAATATGTGAAGAGACAAAATACAAAAATGGAGCATGCTTTGTGCATGTACATGTGAACACACGGATAAAAACTCATATGGAATACGTACAAATTTTTCCTTTCTTCTCAATTTACCAGTGTGACACAGAAGAGTAATGAAATGGCTGTAGAACAGCTGGGTAAATCCTTCATTCATACAGCGTGGAGCTGGGGCTCAGAACTTAAACATGTTAAGCTGCACTTTGAAAATCAGTTTCATAAATTGAGGCTATACTCCATCACTGCCATGAAAATATGTAACGTGTCCTCTCCTCCACAACTGGTGCTTGTCTCTGTTTTTTTTCACCCTCTCCATTTGTCAGCACAAGCTTGTTCCAGGCTGAATATGCAGTCAATGGCTCAATGTCCAAATGGAGATCAGTAACAAGTGGTGTCCCTCAGGGGTCTGTATCAGGCCTGATACTGTTCAATATCTTTATTTAATGACATAGACAGTAGGATTGAGTGCACTCTCAGAAAGTTTGCGGATGACATCAAGCTGAGCAGTGCAGCTGATGATACACTTGAGGCAAGCCATCCACAGGGACCTTGGCAGGCTGTGTAAACCTCATGAAGTTCAACAAGGCCAAGTGTAAGGTCCTGCACCTGCGCTGGGGCAACCCCCAGTATCAAGACAGACTGGGTGGTAAATGTATTGCAAGCAGCCCTGCAGAGAAGGACTTGGGGGTACTGGTGGATGAAAAGCTGGACATTCACTGTGCACTGGCAGCCCAGAAAGGCACCTGCAGGCTGGGCTGCATCAAAAGAGGCATGGCCGGCAGGTCCAGGGAGGTGATTCTGCCCCTCTGCGCCGCTCTGGTGAGACCCCACCTGGAGCACTGTGTGCAGCTCTCTGGAGTCCTCAGCACAGGAAAGACATGGGGACCTGTTGGAGCCGGTCCAGAGGAGGGCCACAAAACTGATCTGAGGGCTGGAACACCTCTCCTATGAGGACAGGCGGAGAGAGTTGGGCTTGTTCAGCCTGGAGAAGAGAAGGCTGCAGGGAGACCTTCTTGTGGCCTTTCAGCACTTCAAGGGGGCTTCCAAGAAAGATGGGGAGGGACTCTTTATCAGGGAGTGCAGTGATAAGATGAGGTGTTTTTAATCTAAAAGAGGTTAGATTCAGACTAGATATAAGGAAGAAATTCCTTACTATGAGGGTGGTGAGACACTGGAACAGGGTGCCCCGAGAAGTGTTCAAGCTCAGGTTGGATGAGGCTCTGAGCAATTTGATATAGTGAAAGATGTCCCTTCTTTTGGCAGGGGGGTTGGACTAGATGACCTTTAAAGGTCCCTTCCAACCCAAACCATTCTATGATTTTAGAAAAATCATTCAGCCAAAAAAAAAGGATAATTTAAAATTGGTTCCATTTCATTATATCGTTTATCCTAGGGTCACAGAAAAAGGCTATACCAAAATAAAGGGGAAGCTAACGTGAGGATGGGATTAATGGATATGGGATGTGATAACACTTCCCTTGACGGCAGTGCCACTAATGTTCGCTTAAAATTCTCATCAAATAATGACTTGAAGGACTAGAACTATTTCATGGCCACCAAAGTCAATGAAATATGGAAACTCATCTTCTTGTTGTATATATTAACTGAAGAACTTTAAGAAAGACTAGTGATTTACAGATACCCAAAGCTTTTTGGTCCTTCACTATAAAGCTTTCAAAGACTTGTGTGGTAGCACACAATCATCTCAAGTTAGAAATGGAGAGGATATGTTGAAGCTTAGATTCTGTCAAAAATAAACTTGGACCCATGAAAATTTGGCCTATAAGTATTCTGTCTAGTTTCAGAAGAATATGTTTTCTTTTATATAGAAAAGGAGAAAGAGACATGGAAGCTCAGAATAGCAAAAAAATACAGGATTTGTTTTTAATAGGAACTTTTGTAGGAAATGTGGCTGATACTTACTGCTTTATCTCCAAATTTGAAATTCTTTCCAGTGTCAGTCATTCATTGTGTTTTCAATAATTTCATTGAGCAAAGGGACATATGACAAAATCATGAAAACAGCTAGATATACTATTATTCATAATATCTGATATACCTAAGTCACCTACTAATTCAGGGCATGAGACTGCTCTTTAGAAGACAGCATGTTGCCACTAACTTCTATGGGAGCAGCTGCAGGACATGGGTGTGAACATCCATTACTTCCTATGCAATTTTGTTAAAAAACACTATCAATAGTGTTTAAATAGATGGTAGGCTCTTGAGTCTGAATTCCACAACAACTCTATTTCCAAAAGAAAAATATGATAAATT
Source organism: Egretta garzetta (assembly GCF_000687185.1). Lineage (NCBI taxonomy): Eukaryota > Metazoa > Chordata > Aves > Pelecaniformes > Ardeidae > Egretta > Egretta garzetta. Next base: position 2,762,044 of record NW_009259111.1, on the reverse strand, counting down.
CTCACTGATTTTACAGAATAACTATCACATATGACTTGTACTTAACATCAGCGTTCATTGGCACAGAAATCCCTTCTATTATGAATCTCCTAACCTTTGTCTGCCCTAGCCCATTCAGGAAGTGCTCTTAACCTCCTGAAACATTTGTTGAAGTAAATGTGTTTCTCATGAAGTATCTCTCAGGCCCTGTTAGGAATTACATGAAATTCCTCTTGGCAGTGACCATGGCCACATACTGGCCTCAGTTAGACCATGGATCCCACATATTTGGAAGGATGCGAGGACAAAACAGATAAAGATGGCAAAGACCAACATACAAATGTTATTTTTTTCTCATCCAGAGACAAAATATATATGATCACTGTTGGCCTCTAGAGCCCAGTCAGTCAGTCCTCACATGGTCCTGTCGTGTATCTCCCCCAACATTTTTATCTTCTGGAGGAGTGGCTAAAGAGATGTCTGCCATATTTAGATACTGAGTTAATTTACACAATTTTTGTACTCCAAGTGAAAAAAATAACCCAGTAGCTTCTAAATTAAATGGAAATTGAGTTAAGTTATAGTAAAAGCACCACTTGGTACACAGATTCATACTAATATAGTGTATGTGCACTCACGTAACTGTGAACTTAATTAGGAATTCAGACCCAAGGGATCGGTTGCTTTAAAAGAAAAAAAAAGAAGATTCTGAAATACATCAGTTAGTGAATATGCCTTCTACAAGAAAACACCAAAACAGAATAGTAATATCTACAGAGGCAACAGAAGAGATAAATGTTGTATCATCATACAGTATATAAAATCGGTGTGTAGTTCACTACAGTGTATCAGGATATCCCAAAACCAAATCCTAGACATTCCATTTGTGGGAAGGAGATGATATTGCTACAATTATTCCTCATCCAGTTTCAGTGCTTTCTAACTTTATAATATTGCAATGCTTCAAAATTTAGTCATCTTTTTATTTTGGCCTAGAATTTAGGAATAAGCAGAACTGAAGCAGAACACACACAACGTTTGTCATTTAGGATTTAGATGTATGACTAACATATCAGACTAACAGGCACTTAGGCGGTTTTGGTCCTCAGTACATTTCCAGGCTTGATATTAAACACATGCATTATTTTTTCAAAAAAGTTAGAGCCATAATTATGTCATGGACAATTAAAGTCAATACTGCTTACAAACCAAAAAACAGATTCAGTACTCCATCATACAGACTTCAAATTACATTTTTCATGTCTGCTTAACGAGAAACCTTTCAGAATTGCAGCACAGTATACTTACCTTTTTTTTCTCCAAGCATGACAGAGGGTCAGGTACAGGCAGCTCTAACATACAGCAAGAGCATATGAATAATCAGATAACTGAGGCAGTATGGAGAGCAGTTCTCCACCCTTTCATCCCTGTAGACAGTATTTGTCCCTTTGATCCCTGAGCAGATCAAACAAAATCCACTAATCAATTATTTCTTTTTTTGTCTTTCAGATGCTGCCACAGGCCTTCAAATACTGAAGGCTAAGCACTTCAGGAATATTTTATTTGTTTACTTTTATAAAACAAATGTTTACCACAAAGGAATATTTTTTCCATCTGATTATTTCTTGCACCATCCAAAACCATAAATGAAAACTTTCATTTTAAAATAGCCGTGAAAGATTTTTAGTATTAATTATTTTGAATATAAATTTTGGAAACATACTGGAAGCTTATAAACTTTATAACTTATAAAGAGAAAATGGATTTCTTACACTGACATTTTTCAGAACTGCTGAACTTTGGACTGGACAGAATCTTCACTCTCACTAGCCTAACTCTAGAGGGTTAGGTTTGAATGGACTATATGAGAGGTGCTGGAGGAGGAAACATACTTCTGTAATACACAGGTTTAATAAGAGAGTGAGGAATAGCTACTTGCCTCTATGAGAATGATAATAAAAATTAGTGGTTTCGGCTGCCCACTTTTCTGTGACGTTGAAGGGGTCTGTGGGACTGACTACTTGGGTGGCCAGTCCATCACAAGGCTGCCACTTATGTTGTGGTTTCCTGAACTTGCAGTGGGGCTATGTAACCCTCTCAGTGTATTAGACCTCTTCAGATGCTAACACTGTAGTACAACTCCTCAGCCTGATTTAAACCACTTTATTAAAACTCAGATGTGTCTATTATAATTCTTACTTATGCACATTTGTTTGTACATGTAGGGTTTTATTGGTGCTGCAGCTATATCCACAAAGGTCCATCTTCAACTACTAAATCAGAAAATGCTGACCTGGCAGGTTCAGTCTTGACACGTCTCATATGATGTTTCATACCACCAGTGCATCCGTAGCATGCTTACAAGCTTTATTAGTCATTAAAAATAATAAACACTTAAAAATTTACGTATCAGCCATTTTTGCTCTGTTGAGAGCTTGTGAGAATAGAGACATAATTTCTTCAGGCTTTGAGTGGCAGACGTCAGAAAGAAAGAAGAAAACTAGATTAAGAGGGAAGAGCAGCTGATTTCTTGCTATGTTGTCTTCAAAATGAGAAAGGATATACCTTAAGGATGGGAGAAGTCTGGGCAAAGGGAGGAACACCAAAGTGAAACTACAGTAGTGGACCCTGGATGATAATAACCTGGTAGCAAAAAGGGTTACTCACCAAGTGAATGTTGAGAGAAGTTCAGAAGCTGTTGTAGGTGGGTGTCACAGAAACGCCAACTAAGGGGAAAAGAAAAAAATACACAACAAACTGAATAAAGCACAAGCAACATGTGAAGGAAATTATTTCAAAACAGGGGAGTGAGAAAGAATAGAGATGGTACACATTGCAGAAATAAGATTTTTAAAAAGTAGAAACACTCTATTTGTTACAAAAATTCTTTTATCCCACAAGGATGGTATTACTTAACAGATCTTTGGAAATTTTTCCATTAGGCTTCCAACTTTTAGATTTTGTTGAAAAGACTGTTAGAGCATAAGGTGAGTAGATTATTCAGTGAGTGAAGTTTACCCTAATAAATCCTTCTCGCCCTATCTCAGTTTATTTTCCACAGACATCTTTCTTGAAATTCTGCACACAATATGATACAGAGAATTACAAAAACAATTATTCATTGTGAATTGGGTAACTCTCAACTTTTCAAAGCAATAGCACAGAAGACAGCCTGCAGGTATTATTACTTAAATCTTAGATTTTATAATTATCAAAGGAAGAATGGAAATTAAGCACCAGGGTGGAATTCATTGAACTGTAAAATTTTTTAGGTTAGGAAGGCCCTATGGAGGCCATCTAGTCTAATCACCTGCTCAAGGGAGGGTTAAGTTCAAAGCTAAATCAGATTTCTCAGGACTCATCCAGTCAGCTTTTGAAAATCTTCAAGGATAGAGAATCCAAAACCTCTCTTCTGTCACTTTCAAATAATATGAGTATATACATGTTCTATAATCACCTTAAATATCTGTAGACATCAAAATACTAGTTTTCTAATTCAGTTGCCTAGCTTCACCCAGAGGATGATTTATCCCCAAGTAGCTGTCTAATAGAGTTGGAAGTATTTCATGTCTGTAGGTGTCTATTTCCCCTCCCTCAGCTGTAAAAGGAGCTCAGAAGAATAGTTTATGTGAGACACGTAACCTTTGAACAACCAAAGTAATGTAAGATGACCCTAATTACTATGTTCAGGCTTGAGCTCATTACCACTTCCTCTTATATGGGGTCCTTTCCACTATTATATGCCACTCATGGAATCCCAACATCAATTCAAAATGGAATTTCTTTTGGGAAGAATCTTGTGTTGCCCAAGATCTTGGAAAACATTCCATATACTATCACACAAACGGTGACCGGTAACGCTGCTTAAGTAGTGATGATAACTCTATGCTGCATTGCTCTGTATGGAAACTTGCAAGTGAGTATGTTTTGCTTTTCTTGATATGTTAGCATCATCTATTTTTCCACAGGTTATGTTGTTCCTGGATGTATTAGAAGTTAATAATATGTTCTATCCCTCTTTCCACATTGAATGGACTTTTTTATTCCTCTGTATCTGTATCTTTTTACTCCTGCAGTAGAATTCTATGCTACAAATCCCTTTGTTAACAAAACCACAGAGTACATCAAAGGCCCTACTTTTTAGGCCCAGAGATAAGAGCATTGTGACTGGCTTTTTTCCTAAAAGGACATTTGAATTCCTGTGTATTAAAGGTCTGAATGTTGATAAACTTGTCTTGTTGGCAGTCCCTCTTCAGATTCTGAATCAGTACTTTTGTTGCACTTTCACAAGCACTTTCATAGCACTTTGTGAAAAATGACAGTGACACGTGTTGAAGTTCCAGTGGTGCTGTGATCTGAACAATATCAGCTAAGACTAGAAACATTCACGTGTCTTTTAACAAATATGAAAAAGGATGACTGAGTTGGCCACTGTCAAACATGGTGCAGTCACATAGTAATAAGTTTGCATGTAGCCACTCCTCTCTCATTCCTGGAACAAAAAATAAAATCATGAGCTGGAGGAGAAGGAAGCGATTTGCAGTGATCAGTAACAACTTCACAGGAGAGGTTCCAGCAATGCTTATCCCACCATCAGGGAGAGCCAGGAAAATTTAGTTTCTGCACTGTGCTCTCCTACTGGTTTGTGATCCAGGAACTAAGAGACTAAAACACATAACAGGTGGTCACGGCTCCGTGAGAATAAGGTGGCACCTAGAAGAAAGTTATGGGAAATTGGGAAGTGATTTGATGACGTCTTTTCTAATGAGGAAGAAAGGACTGTATAAACTAGATGAAATTGTACCACAGTGAGATTAAAGGAATTTAAGAATTTCAGGAAACTCAACTGAGACACAGCATTGCCCTGGCACTATGCTACAACTTTATAATTTCATATGAATAAAAAGAGAGGCAGCAATATAGGTCATGGACATAGCTGTCTATCTGGCTAGCACACAAACTGATGGCATGAGGAAAAGAGCCCAAATAATCCTTTGATGAAGAATTACTGGGTCCACTTGGACCAGCAATTTTCAGATTGCAACCCTTGTAAATACATTTGGATTAAGCTCTCCAAAATGTCTGCAGGCTCCAGTAGACTCTTATTACTCTGATAAGGTTTTTTGCTTAAAACATTTTGATATCATGGTGTCATCACACAATTCCCAGAGCCAGAAACCATTTTGAGATATCCATGTCCTATGAAGGTGTAGGTTAATTGGTTAGAGTCAGAGTTGAGAAGAAGGTGAACCAGTTTGACTGGGTGAAGGGAGAAATAAATTGTCTTGATGAAACATGGGAAAGAAGGCATAGCTTGTAGTAGGAAGGCAGAAAGAGATTTTGAATGGCAAGAAATAAACAGACTATAGAATTTCCACACATTTCAATGAAAGAAGCCCTTAATCTCATCTAAATATTTGTCCATTACACTGCAGCATATCTATTGTGTGCTTTGCATTTTCCAGACAGATGGATTGAATCTGTGATCTAAAAGACAAATTAGAGTGAGAATTTAAAAAAAGAGATACAAAACTCTAGTGAAATATCTGGGTGATTATCAGCTCTTATTTTGTTATTTGACCATATTTCCCTCTTTGGTTTGTAGTTTCATATGTAATCGCTATGGGACAAGAAGCACCTTTAGCTATATGTTTGTAGCAGGATTTTGTCTCCAAACGTACTTGAAACTACTGCTCAGCATGGCTGCTCCCCTGTCTACCACAAAACCAATTTCTGCTGTAAATATAAGTGATAATTATGAGAATTCTTAGCTAATAAACACTTCCTATAAAATAATTCCATCATATCAGCTACCTTAATGATTAATAAACATCACTATGCTTGGAAGCATTTGCTGTTTTCCGTATTGTTTATATATATTCTCAATCACTTTCTATGAATTAGAGAAAAATAAATCTTTTCTTCTTATTCCCTTGCTTTTCTCCCTGCAGTTATTTAGAAGTCCAGTTCATATATTGTGCCCTACTTTGATAAGAAAGAAATACTATTGATATTTTTATTTCAGTTTGATAAAAAGCATGTTTGTTTTCGTTCATAGATTTAAAGCCCCAAAATGGACCAGTACCGTAAATAAAACATGCAATCTCATTTTAAAAATTTATTACAAGGAATTTTGTTTATGATTTCATGTTCTCCAGTAATAATTAATTGGAGGTCTTCACTAGTCCCTACAGACTAACTATCATTCAAAATGCACTAAAGGATGATCAACACACAGCAGCACATCTTCAGCAGTGAAAGTAACCGTATGTATTTTTGCTACCAGTTTAACATAAATTTAAAAACAAGCAGTTTAACATAAATTTAAAAACAAGTCATTTTACAGTGTGTGTGTTTTGCAAATACTACCAAGAAAATAGCTAATTTACCAGTTTCTAAGAGTTTGAAGATTTTTTTACTTAAGTTACAATCATTACTAAATACTTGAATGATAATACTTTGCATTTTTACAGTGAATTCCATTGGAGCCTCTGGAAAAGCTTTAATACTGTTAATTGATTGATGAATCAATTATTTTCAAGAACACATTGAAAATAATTCTTTTTGTTATTCTGTGTAACTTTGGCTATATTTGAAGCAACAATACAATACAAGCAAAACTAGCAGCACACCAGTTTTACCTCCACTGTACAAAGGAGAATTTATCTAGCAGATATATGGCCACCATGTATTTTCATCCCTCACATGAAATCCCAATTCTTAGGGCAAGGATGGACTCGGTAGCACATCCTAATCAAATACAAATGGTCCTCTAGTGCAGGGAGACTGTATCACCCTCTCTTTCAGCAAGAATGTTCCACCATGAAGAAGATTAGGGAAGTTAGGAAACATAATACACACTGACGACTATTATGTACTCACAAATCAGACCTCACTTTAACTATCATACATTATCTATGTGCTTTTCTATTAGTAATTTAAATAATCCTACAGAAAAATAGAACACAAAAACTTTCTTAGTATCCTGAGCCTCTCTTCTCCAAAGTGAATTATTCATTGATTGAAAAAACAATCCTTTCATGAACCCGTATTTTTAGCCTTTCATTGCATTGCTTATCTCCTATTTATGCAAATTCTTGAACTTTCCTGAACCAGTCATATAATTCTGTACACAATTTGTACACATCAAATAATCTCTTTACTGTCTGGTCTAAAACTTATTTTGGAAATTTTAATTTCTTCTGCTGTAGAAGTTTCCATGTTCTTCTCTTTCACCATCTTTTTGAATTTTTCCTCATTTGGCTACTTATGTTGAAGTGAGTGAACCAGTCACAGCATGCCTGGTAAGCATGTACCATGTACCACCAAGGATATTTTGGAATGATGAAATGCTGAGTATTATTCTCTCTTCTTTGCTGATAAAACTGGACTTATGTTTGCGTTTTGAAATGTTCGATCTCTTAGGTGGACTGGTGCCTTTAACATAATAAAATAAAATTCTTCTTAATCACTTCTATTTCCACTAATTTCACAGCTGTTCATTCTAACTGGAAAATCAGCTGAGGTTGGAAGGCACCTCTATATCATCCTGCTCAGAGCAGAGTCAGCAATAGCAGGGCCAGTTTTCGAACATCTGCAGGGACAAGAGACTCCACAACCTTTCTGGGCAACCTGTGCAAGTGCTTGACCACCCTCACAAAAAAACAAACAAACAAACAAACAAAACAAACAAAAAAACCCCAGACAAAACCCAAAACACCCCAACCAACCAAATAAAAAAGTGTCTCATGATGAAATTGAATTTCCTGTATTTCAGGAAAGAAGAATAAAGGAAAACAGATCACACTTCTTTTCTCCTTTACCTCTGATGAGGAACATTTGCTGTGCGCTAACCTCTAATGCTATGCCAGTTTCAATATAAAGTAAGAAGAATAAATGGCAATTGCTGAAACACTAGCATCATTCTCTGCCCAGCATCACTAAGATTTAGTCATGACCTAAGGCACTATAAAGAGAGCATACGATTACATCAAAGTCATCTGAGTGTGAAGTATTTGCACTTTCGTAGTACATACTGTGTATTCCACTAAAGGGTCATGAGAGTTCTTGCAAACATTAATGATGCTGTCTTAAGATCAGCATTTAACTTCTGCAACCAGTTTGTACAACTGACTAAAGAAAACGTTCAGCACTTCACTAGGAAAAGAATTTGACCCACTGATAATAAAGAAAATCAGGTAAAAAGTAACAAAAAAGGACACCAGTCTAAAAAGCCCTTCATCTTTGCAATATCCTTAATTAGATCACTGAAGGCAGCACTGTATACCATAGAGCTTTTAATGACTGGCTTGTAGAGCAAACTCCTACAATCTATTCAGGTTAACTACAGTTTTAAACACATGGTATTTACTTAACTAAGATTAACTGTATTTTTGCAGAAGTGCCAACATTAGGAAAATGCATGTTTTCCTAATGAAATAGCCTGTGATTCTATTCCTATTTTGCTGCTGCTTATTAATTTTGTTTTTAACAAACAATAGAAAGACGCTCCCATTATTGGTTGTCTTAATCCTGCAAGGAAGATAACCCTAAAGGTTTTTAGGGGTTGGAGCTGTTGATTGATTCTAATGAGACATCTGCTTAGTCCAGTACTGGGGAATTTAGTCCAAATGCAGAAATGTAAACTTCTTTGCAGTGTCTCGAATGTGCATCTGCCTTGACCACCTCCCAGGGAATCATTTTCCATTCATTCCTTACCCTTTATGCTTACACACTTTAAAAGGTAAGCTTTTAATTGCTAGTACTAATTAAGAAAATAGCCTCTGATATTCAGAATTATCCCGCTAAGAACAAGCTGCAGTGTAATGTATTTGTTTGTATATCCAATGGCCATTAGATGACAAGGGCTTTCATGCAGATCTTGTGTAATACGAATCTGAACTGTGAGTTTATGAGTGAAAAACTGCCATCTTCATGTGCCAGGCCTATCATTTTAAATTTATTAATCCCTGCGTCAAGCCTTTCCTTACCATGCTTCTAAACCAAACTTCTCATTAAACAGAAGCAGAAAACTGAATCATTGACAAATCTATAATTTATTATACTAAAATTAAATATTTGATACATTATGTAACTTACTAGCTAATTTAGTGATTATCTTACAAGATACACAACAGTTGATTTTTACCACACATGTGCATTTAGAAATTAAACCGAATCCTGTAAAACTTAAGGACAGTCTGCATGGTGTATATCAACTCTGCACAGCAACAGATTTTGCTCATTAATGGCTAATTACACTCCATTTTAAGAACTTGCATAATTTAATTATTTAAGAATCTTGCAATACAGTCACTACAAAGCAGCGATATTCGTAATTCCAATTTTGCATTATCTTTGAAGTGTATGCAGTTAAAAAAAAATATATTACAGTGAAATAAATGAAAATATGTTGTTAAGAAGTCTCTACTCACCCTAGTCTTGCCTCTAACCTTCCCTTCCCCCAATCCAAAAACCATTTTCCCTCATTAATGTTATTTAGCCTCTCTGCTGCCTGCAGACAAGCAGTGAACATCCAACAAGAAGCTATGGAATAGTAGACGTACTTCATGTAGTCTGTCCACTCACTGAGAATTAACAGAATGTCTCTAGAAGGTGCGTCTTAAGAATGCATGCAAGACTGTGAAAAACTTAATATTCTCACTTCAATTTTGCTGTGCAAATGTAGGCAAAATTAGTTGCATTTACTTCTTAAAATTTCCTGATCTTTATCCTTTAAGTTTGGAATGGACCTTCAGAAACTTTCTGTTTCTCGTTTTTAAGTATCTTACCTGAAAAATTATATAATGTTCAAGTATCTAGCAGGCTGTCTGAAGACCTCTATAGGCTATTTTGGGGTCAGAAAGATGCCATATTATTCTGGAACATCAGAAATGCAAAATGCACTGTTCTGGAGACTGACAATGCGGCTAGCATTTTATACAATATTAATGTAAAAGAACAGACAGAGTGGCAGCCATTCACTTACATTTGAAAATGTTAACCACATAATTGTACTTTCGTACACAACAGGAGGGATTCCTAAGGGCATCTTTCCATTTAAGAGTATTGCAATGGATTTAGATGCTTCTGTTCACTCCCTAATGGAAGTCATGCAGGTCACAAAACCATAAAATACAATTTGGTATTTTAAATTCAGAGGTAGGTCCACACATCGCAGAGGAGGTTAGCTACACAATGTTCTCAATTCAGTAGAACTTTTCACCAACTATGCAACAGAGATCTACACCCTTCTAACCCAAGCATCCATCGATATGATCTTTTTTAGTCAGAGATGCCTTTGCTGGGATCTTCAAAAAGTTCTGTCCAGCAACTACCAAATATTAAACATGAAAAGTTGCCCACATCCTTAAGTGATTTTCACCTGTCTTGACAGAATATTTTCCTGTGCTAGAAAAGGGGGACATGTCTCCAGACACAAGGACAAAAGGCAGATCCATACTGAATTTCCTACTCTGTAATCTTTCCCACAGCAGAAGCGCTACTGACACATAGGATCATTTGATTACTCACACTTTTGGCTAAATATGTTGGAAGTGACATATTAGGGATTTATAAAGCTTATTTTAAGTTTCATTGGTCATGACAGCTGCTATACAGACAATGGAAATGCTATTTCCTTCTGAAGGACAACAAGCACGCGTACGCTATAGCAATATTTACCCTGTTACCATGTATAGGCTTCATAAAGACATTTGTTCATTTTAAGCCCAAGTAGCTCCAACAAATAAGTGGTGCCTTGCTGAAGTAGAAGCCAAAACTTGTTGCCAAACAAGCAAAACAAAACAGGCGTATAGAGAATGGGAGATAGAGGTGAATATTTTTCAGTGATTTCCCAGTGATGTTGACCATAAATATATCCAGAAATCAAATGCAGTAATGAAAACAGACCTTTGTAAAAAAGACCTATCAGTCCTGCTTTTCCACACGTGCCTCTTCTTGCTTCTTATTCCCGCATTGCAACAGAATGCTGTCCCTTGAGTCCTTTACTTAATAAGCCTTCACTGTTGTTAAACAACCCTGTTCTAAAATAATGTCTATTATAGGTAACTTTAAATACTGTCATTTGAAGTTGTAAGTATATCACTTAAATACCTTTTTAAAAAATACTGCACTGTGCAGATACATTCAGCTTTTCTGCCAATCCCTTACTATCAAATCCTTTTACAGTTCTTTGTTGTTAAACCAAATATAGTGTTACATTGTCTGTCCTTACACACATTACTGCTGGATAAAGCCCTTAGTTCCCCAGACTAAATCTGTGCTGTTCTCTGCCCTGGTTTCTCAATGCTATCTCATTGCAACAGCTCACATTGAAAGCACACTATTCCCACACCCACCAACACAGCTCTTGGGATAAGAACTGCACCATTGATACAGTGTGTATTCTTTTCCATAAGTTCCCACCAGCATGTCGCTAACAATTTCCTGGGCCTTATCACAAAAAAAAAAAAAAAAAAAAAAAAAAAAAGGAAAAAAGGGGAAAAAAGCCTTTGAAAAGTGGAAACAAAGAATCAGACTCCATTGTTGTTCTACTTTCACTGCTATAATCTGTGTTTTCCATCATCCTACATGTAGAGACTACAAACATCACCTAATACAGATACTTCCAATCAACAATTTACTGTGGACAGCTATTGTTCAGTATCTGTAATCTTTCGTCCCAGTATTTGTGGTTTTCAAATCATCCTTTTCATTTCCTTTCAGTAACCTGAACTGAGTTGAACCCCATCCTCCTGCCTCTCCCCCAAAAAACCCTTTCCTTTGCCTGTCAGCAGGAGTAACAACTGAGTCAGTTTGAAACTTTGGACTTGATTCATGCAAGCGAAACACACAGATCACATGAGTTTGCTACGGAAATTACTCAGAAACAAAGTGTGGAGCATGCCACTTTGATTAAGTGTACAACTGGGATTCCTTACTTCTCAGCATGAGGCTTTTCCCCTGAGCAAAACTAAGGGCTTTTCAATCACACAAGAAAAATCCTGGTAAATGGGCGGGGGGAAGGGGGAGAGGGGGAAAGGATGATCTTGGCTCTATTGCAGAAAATTATTTTTAAAAAAAGAGGATGTCTTTCTTTTCTTTTCCTTCCCCGCCCCTGAAAAGATCCCTATTAAAAGTAAGCTCACCCCAGGGGACATTTAGTGGTTCAGCCATCCTTCACAAGCCCTAATTTCATTATTCAATACATTGGACACACTCAGAACCAAAGTGATATAAAGCAGTAATAACATGCACAGTAGTCCTTCAAGAAACACTGGCCTTTTTTTACAGAGAAAGTAGTAGGTAATGTGCTTAAGACCAAGGACCCTTCACTTCTGTTCCTGAACCTGACACTGACTGGCTGGGTAAACATGGCAATGCAATTTAACTGCCCCCCCACTCCCCCGCCTACAGTTACTCATCTACAAAGCTGTCTAATAATACATAACAACTTGTTTATACATTTCTTATGAGGGTTATCTAATATTTGTGGGCTGTTGTGAGACAAAGCCACTGTGATAATGCACTTATCCTGTTGCATGCTCTAACCAGGCTGAAGGGGAAGATGAGAAGTGCAAGTTTAGATTGGGATATTCACACGGTCAAATCTCACCACTGAAATCCTGGATCCTGTAACTGTCAGAATTTTTAATGGAACTGTATTGCTATAATGAGAAACCCAAAATCTTGTGTTACTTTTATTTTTAAAGTAAGAACTAAAAATATTATTAAATGCTAGATTTTTTCAAACAGCAATGGAATTTAAGGATACATGAATTCTAATACAATCCATGCTCTTTACTTTATTTGATTGTGTGGGAAAATCTTCCTCAGGAAATTGAGATAGAAAAAATTAAAAACTGTGTTTCTTTTAATGAGTTACTTTTGTCATACTTTCTGTGTGATTTTCTACTCAAATATAGAGGTGTGCCCACACAGCCTGAACATCATGAGTAATATCTGAACCACAGATTGTGCACAAGAGTTTGGCTTAATCTATTTTCTGTTTAGTGGTAATGCTTTTCAACAGTCACTGAAGTTATGGAGTCATATTTGTTGTCTTTGTTCAGAAGCATCAAACATTTGGGAAAGACACTTGAGGTCCCACTGCCACCTCACTAACTTTGCCATGGTTTTTCCCTCTCTTTGTCACCATTCAAATTTTGAAGGAAAGCCATATTAGATCGGGAGGTCAAATAGCACCATTATCAAAAGGGAATGAAAGATAGGGTTAATGGGGGAAAGACAGGAAATAAAGTCTCTTTAGCCCTCTCTCCGTTAAACAGTAAGCTTTCAAGAAACACAGGAGAGAACAGAAATGACTCAGATGTAGCTATGGACTACCATACAGAATAAAACGTGATAAAAGAAAAATATTTATATTTCTTTGGCAGAAATCTTATCAGAGAGGTGTGAGAACTATTAAGTAGGCATATAAAACATGGCATTATTATACCAGTAATATAAGGCTAAATATAAACATATTGTCTAGGAAGGCTTCTACAGTACGTTTACATCCCATTTCCAATAACAGAATCATCTAAATCAGTTAATTTAAAACCAAAAATTTAATCTTACAATATTTCCTTAGTTACTTTTTCCCCCCTTAATTATTTTTACCAGAAGAAATACAATATTGGAATTTTTTTATCTAAATATGTGACACATAAATTTAGTTAATCGCAAGCCAAGCACTATTGCATATATAATATCTCTCCATAGCCAGGCTTCTCAGCTGCTGAAAGTACTGACACGAAACTGTACATTGCCAGGATATGTGATGAAAGGCAAAAATTGCATGCTTGGCAGGTCACATAATAGGCGTTAACACACATGTGCTAAGCCACATGGTCAAGGGTGCTTGTGTGCATGTGTGTGCGCACATGTGGGGGGGTTTATGTGTGAGCTAGACCAAGCGACAGGAGAGGACTTGTGGTGTAAGGCTACTGGGGAGCAAACCTTCTTGCCAAGCTTTGTCCTGCGTGCATCCTGCTAAGAGAGGCATCCCCCAGCATAGCAGAGCACCCGCCACTTGCGCCGTGCTGCTGGGCCTCACGTGTCATGTGCTCCTTGACCAGCCCTGACACATGGATTCTGCAGGTACACTGAAGCCAGCAAGCTGTACAGGCAACGTACGTGCAATTGGTACCAAAGGGAGGAATGCAAGCCAGAGTGACTCTCAGGTTAAAAGGATGGGCCGCGGTATGCCTGTTCGTCAGCTGAGTGCCGAGTTGGTGCTAACCGCTTTTGCCCAGTTGATTTGACTTTTCCAAAGATGATGCTCACACATTTCTGTGCCTTCGCCCTGCACTTTCTCCTCTATCTGTGAAACTAATTTCAGTTTCTGTGCCTTTTCTGATGCCATACACTTTCTGTTTGGAAGGATTTTTAAAATCCACCTCTTCAGTACTGCTAACAGATCTTTCCCCAGCTCAAAATGCAACATTCAGCTTGAATGTTCTTTTTGTTAATTCTGGGAATATCATTTATTAAGTGAAGCTTCCTCTTTTCAGATGCAGTTATTTTCCTTCTAACAACACAGAAAACGATGAGGGCAAGGACTCTTGTTCCTTGTAACAATAAGTTTCTACAAACTTAACCTACACAAGCTACAATCTGAAAAATAGCAAAGACTTACTATTAAACATGTATTTTTAATATTCCAGAGAGCATTAATAGAGAAAAAATGCAAGCCATGTTCAATTATTAAGGATGCTGACAATACTCTGTACTATACCTGACCATGGTATTATAGTTTAAAAAATAAAAACTAGACCAAAATAACTTCAGAGCATTTCAAATTAGTAAAATGAAAACTAAAAATTGGATATAGAATGTAAATGTATTTAAAAGCTAAGTGAAACTGAGTGTAAAGAGCTACAACTGAAAGCAAAGTTAAGTTCTTGCAATAATAAATAATTTAAAAAAAAAAAACCAACAAAGTGTGTATTAAAATTCCTGTAGTAAAGGTGTTGTATGGCAAGACTATAGCTTTACAAGAGATCCTTTGAGCCCATCAGCAAACATACTTTAGAAATTACTGCAGCATGCCTCCCAGCTTCCACTGTTCACTATGTGAACAGAATACCCTTTGCTAGTCCTGAACCTGGTGTAGCACATGCCCCTGGAATACCAGGCAAAGACATTTGTCACTCCTTTACTCATTGTACCTGCCTATTCACAAGTAGATATATCAGCCCCAGAGAATCTACTCTCACTTCCACACAGGCAGGTATGGTTGAAGGCAAGCATAAACCAGACAACCGCACAAATCCCTGCACACAAACATTGCTAAAGTTGCCAAAGTGGGCAACTCAGACAGCACAAAGTAGAAACTGGGACCAGTACTGTTTAATGTCTTCAGCAGTGACATAGACAGTGAGATTGAGTGCACTCTCAGCAAATTTACAGAGGACTCCAAGCTGAGTGGTGCAGTTGACACACCTGAGGGGTGGGATGCCATTCAGAGGGACATGGACAAGCTCAAGAAGTGGGTTCATGTGAACCTTATGAGGCCAAGGGTAAGGTCCTGCACCTGGGTTGAGGCAACCCCCAGTATCAAGACAGACTGGGTGGTAAATGTATTGCAAGCAGCCCTGCAGAGAAGGACTTGGGGGTACTGGTGGATGAAAAGCTGGACATTCACTGTGCACTGGCAGCCCAGAAAGGCACCTGCAGGCTGGGCTGCATCAAAAGAGGCATGGCCGGCAGGTCCAGGGAGGTGATTCTGCCCCTCTGCGCCGCTCTGGTGAGACCCCACCTGGAGCACTGTGTGCAGCTCTCTGGAGTCCTCAGCACAGGAAAGACATGGGGACCTGTTGGAGCCGGTCCAGAGGAGGGCCACAAAACTGATCTGAGGGCTGGAACACCTCTCCTATGAGGACAGGCGGAGAGAGTTGGGCTTGTTCAGCCTGGAGAAGAGAAGGCTGCAGGGAGACCTTCTTGTGGCCTTTCAGCACTTCAAGGGGGCTTCCAAGAAAGATGGGGAGGGACTCTTTATCAGGGAGTGCAGTGATAAGATGAGGTGTTTTTAATCTAAAAGAGGTAGATTCAGACTAGATATAAGGAAGAAATTCCTTACTATGAGGGTGGTGAGACACTGGAACAGGGTGCCCAGAGAGGCTGTGGATGCCCCATTCCTGAAAGCATTCAAGGTCAGGTTGGTCAGGGATTTGAGCAACCTGATCTAGTTGAAGATGTCCCTACTTGGGGAGGGGGGGGTTGGACTAGATGACCTTTAAAGGTCCCTTCCAACCCAAACCATTCTATGATTCTCTAAAATGGGTTGAATGAATGCAGCCTTTTCAAGACATGCTATGTCCTCAGCTCACGGCCATCACTATTCACTTCATTGCTGTCCTGGATTACAGAGGTGGAAGGTAATTAAAAATGGGAGTGTGATTAGTTCATTTTATGAAGAGGCTATTTTTCTCAGCACTAAAGCAATGGGAATGTCTAAGATACTAAAGCACTCAAGTTATACTAAATAATTATACATTAATTTACAGTGTTCTATAAATTAATGAAATGGCATGACACTAAACTTCCTGGTTCAAGTTCATCTCTGGTGAAACTCTACTTGATCCAACACAGAGTTACAAGAATGAAAATGACACTCCATGCTTGATTAATTTTAAGCACCCTGTCCTTAAAAAGCTACATTTTTGTTTCATAAACTTTTTTTTAACAGAATATTTTAAGAGACTCCAAAAAGTGAAACATTAGCAAGGTGAAAACTATTTCTGTCTAACAGCAGTAGCTATAACAGGACATCATCAACTTCTGTACACAGGAGGAATTTAAAAATTAAAATACGTTGGTATTTGTTACTGTCATAAATGCTGTTGAACTACCCAGTATTTAAATTAATAATTTAAGTGTTTGCCTAATGAACTGGACTTGATTATATTAAGGCATTCTCAATTAATTCTGACAGATCATCTTCTGAACTAGAATACAGAACCAAAATGGTTTATGGATTCCTGGTCAAAGTGTTTACTCAGTGAATATTTCTTCAACAATTAAAAATAGCCCTGTTCTCAAGCAAAAATGCTTAAAAAGCAATGAGTGAGAAAGTTAGAAAAAAAGAAACAAAATAACAAGCAAGTGCAGCAAATTCTCCTCTTAGCCATCCTGTCAGCTGGAAACTGGCAACTACAGTAAGCAGCAACAAGAAGTGACAAGTAGTGGAAGAGACATGCTACCTCTGGCAGCTATTAAAAGCATGTTAAGAGGTTAGAACCGGCTGATACAGAAACCTTTATAATATCATTGAGGAAGGTAACTGGAAGCTATGAAGAAAGACGAAAGAATAAGCCATAGACCTCTGTCATATTCCAAGAAATCAATGCAGTTTTGTCTCAAACCAACAACATGGTAAAACATACTGAACCCCAGAACTATAGCTAGTTTTTTTTTAATTTTATTGTGCTAGTTCACCCTGTTGTTCTTACTCACTGCACTGGATTAGGCAGTTTGCTTCCTAGGTGCTTTAAGTATTGGTCTGGACTTAGGAGATTTCACTTCAGAGCAGTTTGCAGACCTCATTCAGGTCTTTGATTTTATAAGGAAGTGAAAAACTTTCACTAGCCAGAGTTAAATTTTCATACCATATGTTAACACTACTTTCCATCTTGTTCTTTTTTATCCATGTAACAGTTGGGCAATCTCTGTCCATTGGACATTTAAATTGTTCTATTTTATTTTTTTTTAAACAGTTAAACATCAAAAGCGTATACTAGGACTGGATTGAGGGACAATTACAAAGGGAAAGCAAGGAGAAGACTGAGCAGCCATATCAGTGTTAGGAATAACCAAGCCAGAGACATGATCGTAGCTAGGAAGGCAACTGTGAATAGCTTCAATTTTCTAGACAATTATTTTTAAAATTATTCTCTAAATATTTTAGATTCAGGAAGGGTAGCTGGAGATATTTTATGCAAAACTAAGTTAGTGTATAGAGAAAATAATCTCATTAATAGAAGTCACCTTCTTCTCTTTGTCTTAACAGTATCTCTTTTCCAAAGTTTAAAATCCTAATGCTGTTTTTCAGAGGGAACAGCATCCTTATACCTCTGTTTAGTGTTTCACAAACTTATGCTACTGTTCACATTATGTCAATAAGGTGAGTCCTCATTAATCTTCATGGTAGTTTACCTCATTTTTGGGGAAAAAAAAAAAAGAAAATAAAATATTACACCCCAATCTTATCCTTTGGGAACTCTTAGGAGAAAGGGAAAATTGGTGCTAATATTAAGCCACAAATCTCTTTCCATTACCAGGCAAGTACCCATGTATTCGCATACACATTTAAAATCTGAGATCGCGTAGGGAGGTGGGGAAGTATGCTGGAGAACTTTATGTTCAAGAACATGCCACCTCCTACTCACATTTTCTACATCATTCATCATGCCCAGTTCTAAGCTTATGGCAAGTTTGAAAAAATGAAGGCGTTCTCATCGTTAATAATTTTCCCAGATATTTCAATTTGCAGATCTCTAAGTCCGTGACATTCAGTCACAGCACTTCTCTGTCAATACCAGACTGTTAATCTGGATAACTATCGTTCAGCATCTGCTAAACTAGTAACAGCGACTCATCTTCTAAAGCTGACGTATTTCACTACTGAGAGTCACACTAACGGCCATTTCATGGAGACAGCGATTAGGCCAAATTCAGCTCTGGTCTCATTTTATCTCACCAGGGAAGCTGACACATGGTGTCTTATCTCTGGCAGACTAACAAAGCACAGCAGAGAGGCACTGAGAGATATTTGGGTACTCAAAATTCCACAGAGAATTCTACACATGTCAGAGCAGAAGAGCTTCAAAGCATAAAAGGTGCAAAACATTTGTGACTTGCAGGAGGCCAGTTCAGAACTTTTAGCCTCTAGGCACTCCCTTACTATTTCTGGGATGTTCTCAGGCTTTAACTCCTTCTGCTTGTTTGTTTGTGCACAGGAAAATTAAGTTATACCTTGCCTTCAAGTCCAGTCTGGACCAGATGTTCAGGTAATGTTCATTGACACAGTAAGCACAATTCATGTGTCCTGAAGAATTTTTATCTGCACTCTTCTGTACAAGCATAAAGATGCTGGCAGGTTGGCAGTAAATGGAACAAAAAGTGCCATTTTCCTAGTTTAATTTATTTACATTAATCTCCTAAAAACATATATAATCAATTCAACATTTTTTCTTGAAAGATCTAAACCACATTGTATTAGAGAACATCACTTTTTTTCTTCTGTTTTTTCTTATATTTTTTACATATTTTAATTTCACACTTGATTCTTTGACTAACAGCCCAATTCAGCACCAGGGTATTTTACAAGGCTTCTAATGGAAGAGTGGAATTTTTTAATACTGATTTTGGAAAATTTTCCAAAGTGATCAATCTGAAAAAAAACCAAACCCCCCCCAAAAAAACCCCAAACCAACCCAAACCCAAATCCCAACACTTAACATATAAGAAGCAGCGCTTCATTTAGGTCTATTTTGAAGTCAAAAGCTATTTGTGAATGTCAAAATTTGTAGTTAACAGTGAATGCTATATTATGCCTTTTATTTTTCCTCCTGAGTTACTTAGAAAAATGTGGAGACATTTGTGGCACAGTCCATGAAAAAATGAGGAACTCCTAGATGCCTAAAAACAGAAAATCCCTGATTAAAAAAAAAAGAAAAAAATCGCTAAACAATTACAATTATTCACAGCAAGAGTGGTCACTGAAAGATCTATAATGCAGAAACATTGATGGTAAAATCATATGAATAGAAATTAAATGTACAGCACTGAAAGGTAACCTCTTACTTATAGGAAAAAGAAGAAAATCAAATTTAATCAGGCAAGAATTGAATATTTCTAGAAGTATAAGAAAAGCCATAAACAACAACATAGAAAATGGAAAATCTGGATACATTTCAAAGGGAACTTTGACATGTCTTGGGAACTACTGTTCAGCATGACTGAAGATTTATCATAGAGGTGTCTATTATTCAGTTTGCAAGAGAACAATGCAATGTTTGATGCATCTTAAACAACATAAAAGAATATCAAATAATAAGATGCAACACGCACAAATACAAGTTATTAATGCATGATTTCAAACTTAAACTAGCACAATTTCATTAAAAACATTCAATCTACCAGGGTAAGACTAGATAATGCAGAAGTAAATCAAGAAAGTATTCAACTATGGTTTAATAGGGTCAATTATTTCCTTTCAGTTTAAATGTAAAATGTGCCCTTTTTAATGAAAGTACAGTTACTTTGGGGTCTAACTTTGGAGTCCTTTCCTTCAACTGAAGACACAATAAGCTGTGCCTACTTCTTGCAAGAGGTGACCGTTATTTCTTGCTCATGTTCCATATTTTTGTTTTTTTGAAACACATTGTAAGCAATTCATAATTATCAGTTTTATCAAAACACTTCTCTTATTTTTAGTTTTACAGATAACTAGCCGATGAGTAACTAACAGAATGAGATTACAGTAACCCTACTGCTACTGAGTCAACAGCAAAACTCCAACCAACTTTGAGTCAGCATTTCGCCTCTCTTTATGTTTATTTGCTTATACCTCTTTGTTATATAAACTATTAATTCATACAAAAGATAATATCTATTAATCACTGGCTAACCTTTTTGATTACTGAATTACCATTAAGTACAGCTATATTGTTTAACTTAACATTTTCTTACTACTTAACTAAGTGAAGTCTTTGGAAACAGAGTTTGGCCACAAAATTATAAACAAAATCAGTGTTGTATAGTTTCAATAGGAGTTTTACCTTGGCTAGTCCAAAGTCCAGGTCCAGCAGTATGCGTGACCAGGCTTTTCAAAACACTGTGCACTCAATAGCTTCCAGCTGCATACTTTTAAAAGTTGGAGATTAAAACAGGAAACAAAACAAAACAAGAACTCCTAATTACTGGTCAGTTCAAAGTATTAGAGATATGAGCTAGTGGATGCCTTGCACTTCCGAAAGTCTTAGTCTGTCTATTTGAAGCTCAAAATACACTGGTGAAAATGTGGGAATAATCAGTAGTGCTGACTGAGCACTTTTTATGGATAAATCTACCAAGCCAGGTTTTCAGATAAGGAAGAAACAGGAATCAATAATAAACGAGACTTAGAATGCTCTTTGACAGACTTTTTCATCCAATTTCAAATTCTGTATACCCTCAAGCTCCAATATTTCAGGTGTGCAAGGAATGCAAAATCAGAGCTCTGTTGTAATCTTCTCAATTTAGCCTCCCACACAATCAACCTATCGAAACTCTGTTAATATTCCACACTGCCACCATCGTGCCTAAACCCTCTCCCATCCCACTGTTTTCCATTTCATCAATTACAGTACTACTTTCAAAAGCCAGTGCAACATTGAAAATTAATACAATTTCTAAAGAAATACACATAAAACCAAAATGGAGGGTTTCTTTTTCTATTTGTAAATTATATTCACTATATTCTCCTAACTTACAAAGCTACCCTGCAGAACCTTCTCCTGAGTTTAAGCCTACAGTTTAGTTTTCTTGTGTGGACTCAGCTTCATACTTACTTTACAGAAATGTATGCTGTATTTGTATCTTCATTTGACTCCATTATCAGTTTAATTTATTTTCATAATACTTTACCAAAGCTACTATTTAACCATGACAATTTAGAAATTCTGTTTGACAGTTCCTTTCTATTTGTTATATACATAACTCAAAAGCAGAAAGTACTTGGCCATTTTTAAGCTTCCCTTAAAAATGTGATGACATCTAAACTGTATATTCTTGTATATTCTCCACTACCCACTGCCACCTACTGCAGAATTAGGAGCAATGCAAATAGACCTACTTTCGAGAAACTCTGAAGTTGAATTGTAAATATAAACTTAAATGCTTAGTGTATAATCTATGCAGATATATGCAGCGATATATATGCATTATGGACTATTTTAGACCTGAACTGAGTAGAATGGTTAGAATAACAAAAGGTTAAGCAGTGTTAGCTTAAATCTGAAAGCTAAATTGTTTCTCTGAACAGGTGTCACTTTCTTCCATACATAATTACTTGTACCGGTTCTAAAACATTTGTATAAATTACTGGGTTTCGTTTTATGTTTATTTTTCAATTTAAAAATCCTTTGAAGTAGTCACCCTTTACGTGCTTCTTCAGAGCTTAATGCATTTGATCTCTTAAAATGCAATTGCAAATGTGAAACTACCCCAGCTGAGACAGAGGGCTTGGGCAACTGCTGTAGCCCTATCTTTTCATCAGTTAAATTACTTCCTAGGACTTAATGTCAAATGCCATAGGTTATGTAAGCATGCATGTCACTTTAGGTTTATTTTTCATATCAAAGAAACAAAAATCAAATTTGCTGGGAGTTAAACAGACAGCAATTTAAAATGCATTTTTTAGCTTGTCAATATTCCAACTGTAAGTTTTTTAAATCATAGCAATGAATTTAGCATATTTATCTATGGTAATAATGCAAGCTTATTTTCTGTGTAAAAAATTTCTGGGAAAAAAATATTTTAAATTGAAATTTAAATTTTGTTGCAAAATGGATGTCCCTAGTCCTCAAACCTACAAGTTGTGTTACATCCAGTCTTTTCTTACTCTTCAAAAACATGAAAAATGAATTGATTTCTAAATCAGTATTTTTCAATAACAAGTGTATTCTTTCAGGTGCAAAGATGCGAAAGATTACGTTTCCATTTCTGGGCTTCATGTTGGAATACATATCAGTTTTGACTTTCTGTAAGTGGTTTATGTTTTTAACTGCTTCTCCAGCATACAAATTTTAAAGGAAATTTTATCTTGCACATTTAAGAAAATTATATGTCTTACTGCTTAGACATAACACTAGTACAGTAATTGTCAATCACATAAAGAATATCTGTATTAAAGCTGCTTCTTCTGTTTAATGCCTACACAACTACATCACCAGTACCTTGGGTAAGAAATAGCTACAGACTAAAGCCTCTTAACAATTAATTGTTTCAAAAAAAAAAATTTAATATAAAAGATAAAATATTTATTTGCTTACAGAACCAAATAGGTCTTTAAACAATGGTGAAGGGATGAAAAAAGATATGTTATAAAAACCCTTTTTGAGTGTTCATAATTTTATCCTTGTTATTGCTATAGACACCTATAGGTTAAAGAGTAATTAATAAAAACATTTCATATATTAAAGATTTTAAAACCAATACCTCTTCATTCCAGTTGCAGTTTCCTCTCAGTTTGAGATTTTTGTTTGGACAGAAGGAAAAGGAAAGGAATTATTTATATGGTTTCATGAGACATCAGTTTTAAATATCAGAGTTCTGAGTATCTGGCAGGTACACACATTGGAGTAAAGAGGTTATTCTGAACACTATTTTTTTCTTTTATTCAACAAAGCAGAACTAGTAAAGACTATTTAATAGGTTTGAGCAATGTTAAGACTACCCTAACTTGAAAGAAACAAGAACATGTACACTAAATCTTAATCCCATTGGGCTCAATGAAAACTTTCCTCTTAACATCAAAGAAATGGGGATTTGGCCTTTATGTCAACATTAACCCCTGTACCTTAGCTTTCCCACTGGACTTTGCACAAAGCGGTGAGTCTGCTGAATGCTTGTGGTAACAGTATACGTTTTTGTGCTTAACACATTAGAAAATTGTAAGGATCTTGCATGAAGCTGGGTTATTTTCTTGTTACTAGATGCATCAAAATAGTCTTCCTTTATATTTTGTGCTAGGAATTTATTGTAGTTTTCACAATACTTCGTGTGAAGCAACATATGAACATAATACCGAGTCTAAATTTATAGAAGTACATGACCACCATACTCGGTTTCACACATTTGCCATCAGGAGAAGTGATGGATTCCCTTCTGTTTCTGGTGCACATCAATACTAAAGGTTATACACTCTGTACAATTATCCTATTGTTATTCTATTGCCTTTTTTATTAAATGTGACCAGAATGGCCAGAACTTAAGACTGTCTTCCTCCTTTTCCTCTCTTCACACTCTTCCCATCCCCTCAGACATTTGTCCCAAACTAGAAGCTAAGACTTGCTCTGCCCTGGAGACTTTAGCCTATTTCCACTCCCCTGTCAGGCTTTTCATTGCACCTATTTGATGCTATTATACAGCGCTGTGGTAACTATATTACTTCCACTATAAAAAAAAGTTACTTGGAATGAGAACTATTTTTGTGGTGGGGGAGATGAGGGAAGAATTCTGACACTTGCCCTGGGAATGGAGCTACTCCAGAAGTATTACCCCTTTCTGAGGATCACTTTCTGGATGATTACCCTCAGTAAAAGACGACATGACTAATTGTTTTTTCCCAGTTGTTGCCATTGACTACACCCAGCATTTTACATATCTTGAGTAGCTGAGAGTCAGTGGTTGTGAAGAATAACAAGGGAAACTCAAAGAACACCTTTGTAAGTGTGGATCAAGGACTATTTCTCCCTTTCTTTTTAAATTTGCCCTTGTATCATGCTTATTCACTTACTCTTAAAACAGGCACTTTGAGTGCACCCTCAGCAAGTTTGTGGATGATACCAAGCTGAGTGGTGGTGTTCATACTCTAGAGCGAATGAATGCTATCCAGAGGCACCTTCACAGGCTGGAGAGGTGGGCCCGTGAGAAATTCATGAAGTTCAACACGGCCAAGTGCAAGGTCCTGCACAAGGGTCAGGGCAACCCCCAACGTAAAGACAGGCTGGGGGATGAAGGGATTGAAAGCAGCCCTACCAAGAAAGACTTGGGAGTACTGGTGGATGAAAAACTGAATATGAGCCAGCAATGTGCACTCACAGCCCAGAAAGCCAATCGCATCCTGGGCTGCATAAAAAGAAGTATGGTCAGCAGGTCAAGGGAGATGATTCTCCCCCTCTACTCTGCCCTAGTGAGACCCCACTGGAGTACTCTGTTCAGCTCTGGAGTCCTCAGCACAGGAAAGACAAGGGGGCCACAAAGGTGATCAGGTACCTTCCTCTGAGGACAGGTGGAGAGAGTAGGGCTTGTTCAGCCTGGAGAAGAAAAGGTTCTGGGGAGACCTTATTACGGCCTTTCAGTACTTCAAGGGGACCAAGAGGAAAGACGGGGAGGCACTCTTTACCAAAGAGTGTAGTGATAGGATGAGTGGGTTTTAAGATGAAAGAGAGTAGATTTAGATTAGATGTTAGGAAGAAATTCTTTACTGTGAGGGTGGTGAGGCAATGGAAGACGTTGCCCAGAGAAGTTGTGGATGCCCTATCCCTGGAAGTGTTCAAGGCCAGGTTCGATGGGGCTTTGAGCAACCTGGTCTAGTGAAAAGCGTCCCCATCTATGGCAGGGCAGTTGGATCTAGCTGATCTTTAATGTCCCTTCCAATGAAAAACATTCTGTGATTCTATGATTTAGATTTACTTCTCACTTCCAAGCACACCTACTATCTGTGGCATCCATTTCTCCCCAGTTTGGCTACTTAGTTTATCCATTTTTTCAAAAAAAATTCATTTTGGAAAAGATTCCTATGCTGCCTCAAAACTGAATGATTTGTTCTGAGTTTGTCTTTTAAGTAAAATCTGAATTTGTGTTTTACTGCTTTTTAATCAACTATGGATAGAAATGTTTAAAAAAAAAAAGTCTCGTTATATACTAGTTTAATTTAGATTCAGATGAAATAAATTTTGAATTTGCAGTAACAAGTCTGCAAAAGTGCTTGTAACTGTCTCAGAGTTGTTTGAAGATCAAGATAATTACAGTATACAGAATAACAGAAAATATAATATACCAGCATCCTATATAATATACCAGCATCCTATGGGTATTCAGCTAGTCTTCATCCCTTGACAGATGTTCAAACACAGTATTTTCATAAACTGACTTAAAACAAAGGCAATTTCTTAGTAGATATAAACATGATAAAGAACTTGAAGTATATAACCATTTAAATCATATTTGATGCAAAATAAACTTTAAAATGTGGTGGAGTCTCAAATGTTCATGGATTATGTTCATAGAGGACTTTGAGGTAAAGATCAAGGTGCACACACAGCAGAACAAAATCTGTTATGAAACAAGCTAATATCAAGCATCAAGAGGTGACAAGTGTCACCTCTAACAATCAAATAACAATGATTTTAATTGCATTTACTCTTTGATTCTTTCTTCCAAAGTCCTTGTCATTCAAACTGAATTTTACCCCCCAACACCATTTTGAGGACATAATTTTGTATATGACCTTACAGGTCTGGGAAGGAATTTGCTGCTGTACATGGCTGAGGTGTCCCTGCCCACCCACGAGTGCTGCAACACTCTTCTGTTGGGAGCCTCTACTTCAATTCACAGAACAGCAGTTATCATTCCAGCTTATCCCCCAACACAGAATTTTTAGGAGAGGGAAACTATGCAATAGTTAATGCCTTGCTTCTCTCCCATTCTTTCCTAGAGTACTTGCCTATATGTGACTTACACAAAAAGCTGCTCTGCACTGCAGAGATAGATACCATCTTACATCTTACTGAACAAGAAACTGAGAAGCTGAGTTCAGGTGCACTTGTTTGGCAAATGTATTTTGGGATTGGGTTCTCCTCAGTTCCTGCAAAGCTTCCAGAAAGACAAACAATAGTTTTATCCAAAAGTTTTGGGGGTTTGTTTTCTTTTCTTTTAAAGAATAAAACATTTTATTGAACAGTTGTACTTTTAAAAAATATATATTTATAGTAAAAAGTATAGTACTTCTGCAGTGCTGGTTTTGATGAAAAATGTTTTATTAGTCCTAGTTTTTAACTTCAGATATCTTATTTTCTTCATTTCTCATCTTACAGTGTATGCTTTCCTTGGTTTTTTTTTTTTCCTTTCTATAGGCAAGTGTTACCTAGAAAACATTATTTAAAGAGCTGTGCTGGTTTTGGCTGGGGTAGAGTTAATTTTCTTCATAGTAGCTAGGATGGGGCTATGTTCTGAATTTGTGCTGGAAACAGCGTTGTTGGCACAGGGATGTTTTTGTTACTGCTGAGCAGGGCTTGCACAGAGTCAAGGCCTTTTCTGCTTCTCACTCCACCCCACCAGTGAGGAATCTGGGGGGGCACAAGAAGCTGGGAGGGGACACGGCTGGGACAGCTGACCCCAACTGGCCAAAGGGATATTCCACACCATTTGATGTCATGCTCAGCATATAAAGCTAGGGGAAGAAGGAAGGGGGGGACATTTGGAGTGCTGGTGTTTGTCTTCCCAAGTAACCGTTATACATGATGGAGCCCTGCTTTCCTGGGGATGGCTAAACACCTGCCTGCCCATGGGAAGCAGGGAATGAATGCCTTGTTTTGCTCTGCTTGTGTGTGTGGCTTTTGCTTTGCCTATTAAGCTGTCTTTATCTCAACCCACGAGTTTTCTCATTTTTACCCTTCTGATTCTCTCTCCCATCCCAGCCAGGGGGGTGTGAGTGAGCAGCTGGGTAGTGCTTAGTTGCTGTCTGGGGTTAAACCACGACAGTTATTTTAGATGTCCAATGTGGGGCTCAAATGGTTTGGGATAACAACAGGTTTGATTGGAATGTGCCAGAGCAAATGTATAGCTGTTATTGCTGTGTAGCTATTAATTGGCAGGCTCGTGTGTTTGCCATGGAGCTTGCTTGCCTTACTATATGTTAGAGTCCGGTGCTCATTAGTGGCTGCTTGCTGTCCTGCTTATTGTCTTACTCTGCTGTGCCTGGGAACATTCTGACAACAGCAATGGCCATGCTCCTGGGCTGGCACATAGCCAGGGCATTGCTGCTGTTTCTGTGCTGCTGTACTGGACAGGCTGGAACTCCAGTGGGAACTCAAGTCAAAGGGACTGTGACCTGGTTATGAGTCCATACAGAAGCAGGACACCCCGAAGCATCTAAGGCCATAAGTAAGTCCACACCAGAGCAGGTACATCTCGAAGTGTTTGTCACCGTCATTAGGTCTGTGCTGCAGCAGGTATACCTCTGAAGGGATTGTGGCCCAAGAATAAGTCCACGCTGCAGCAGGTACACCTTGAAGCATTTGTAGCTGTGCACAAGGTCATGCTGGAGCACCTCAAAGCATGTGGCTATGGATAAGCCCTTGAAAGAGCAGGTACGCCCCTGGAGGGACTGCAGCCATGGGTAAAGCCATGCTGGAGCAGGTGTACCCCAAAGCGACTGTGGCTGTGGATAATCCTATGCTGCAGCAGGTACAACCCTAGAGAGACTGTGGCTCAGAGATAAGGCTCCACATGGAGCAGGTACATCCCTAAGAGACTGCAGTCTGTGGATAAGTCCAAGCTGGAGCAGGGGCAAGGGGGGGGAGTTCATTGCAATGTTAAACCTTATGGTCTGGTCCAAAGGGACCAGGGGTGGAGATTGTAATGGACATACCTTTAAATTGTTGTATCTCATGATCCGAGTTGCATGTTATAGGAAGTACTACAGCAGAAACCACCTGAACCAATGGAGGAGAAGCCTTACAAGGAGCAGTGCAAGTGCAGCAGTGGCCCAACCTGAGCTGGCTTTGGTGCCCAATAATTCGACACAACACACCACCTCTCCTGTCCTGAGTGACCACAATAACATATGGAGCCCAAAGTCATGGACTAAATGAACTCAATGGATATTTTGTGGACATTTTAAAGGCATTTTATAGGAGTGGTCCTATAAGCAAATTATATCTGTGTATTATATCAAAGGATGGGAAGGGGGGTGGTGATTAACGAGTATGTGTTGGATAGTGTAGTACCTTAGCATGACATAAATGGTATGGAATAAGGGGTGGAGAATTTCATGTTGTATAATTTGAAAGCATATACCATATCCTTGAATATAAAATGCAGTGGTAGGAAACAAAAAGAGACTTGTCACTTTTGTGTTTTACAGTGATTTTAAGATCGACTGTAGCACAGCTGTATTATTACATATATATTTAGGCTTTCTAATGGCTGTCATAATTTTCTTCTGTCTTTCCATAGACCCATGTAGCCATTTTGATAACTGGGGATCACATTTTAGCGTTGCCCTTTCTTCTTTGAACATCCTCACCACAGCCTTAATCAAAGAGTAACTGAACCGACCAGATGGCCAGCTTGATTTCAGAATGTGCAAAGTGAACATAATATTTCCGTCTCCTCATGCCCGGGTCAGATCATGGCTTAATGCTTTTTTTTCTTAGCACACTTAATTTCCTATAAATAATTTTCTGCTCTATGAATTATGCTACTTGGGATACTATGTTTCTTTCCTCCTTCCACTTCCAACTCTGTGCATTATCACAGGCTGGCCTGTGTATGAATTATTGTATCTCTACCCTGAAGATACCAGCACGCATTCTTTCAGACTCATCTTAAAAATTTAAGTCTTCCTCATGACTAAATTTGAGCAAATTCATACACAATTCTAAAAGCCAAACATTTAAGCAGTCTGCACTAATGGCATTGCCAGTATTTGTCCTCCACTACTGACTGCACCCTAACAAGGATTTTTCTATTGCTCCTAAACAAAGAGGTTTAGACTAAGAACCACAAAATTATTTCTAATCCTATCTTCTATTAATTTATTTGGAAAAGAGACAAGAAAATAGTTTAAGATGCAAATACTTCTAAAGATTTCCAATCAGGTTCTTGAGCTGTAACAGAACCTCTTGTTTTAGATGGAGGTAACTTTCCAAGCATCAAGCACAGGGAAAATGTCGAGAACAATTACGAGTCAAAGTGCAAGTACTAATAGCATTCAGTTACAGCCTGGCCATTCTTCTATGATATGGAGAATTTTTTCTCAGGAACTATATAGCAGAACCTTTGTTCCTACTCCTTATGAATTGCCTTCTTCAATCAGTATAGAAAGTTTTCTATGTGGTAACTTCACAGGCAAATAATGCCCATCTCTGTTTTAATCACTGAAGAGAAAATTGTTACACATAAGCTGTTTGTATAGTAAGTAGCTGAATTTCAGATACAGACGGAGACAAGACTAGAAAAGGACGATTAATATGACCATGAAAGGTGAGTAAGAGCCATTAAAAACTAAAAAATACAAACCAAACCACAAAACCCCTAAATCAGATCTGAGTTTGACTTCTGTCTTCATCTCTGCCATGCTGCCATGGATCTGATCTGAATATCTGTTTAGACTTAATGTAATTATCTACAAAAACACTTAATATTACATCCTGGAGTTCTGCTTATTTTAAAGAGAATTTTTCTCAACGGTCCATGTTAATAATACAGTTTACTTTTTCCCTTGTGCAATACTTGAGTTTATCAGATAAAATCAAAACTGCTGACTATGGAAATACTGAAAGATGCATTTCATGATAACCTAGCAACAATTTATTCCCACTAACATCTCTCAGCAAGTAAACGTTGACTACAGCTGCTTGGCAAAAAAGATCAGAGCTATTAAAAAGGCATAAGCGTATAGCTTAGTTGAGGAAAATCAGAAAATTTCTGAAAACCCTTGCATCTGCTTTTCATTCTCCAATGAACAGAAACACATACGTTCATAGAAGCTCATTTTTTGCTCCCAGGTCTCCTGCCTCTCCTACAATCCGCAATCCTAGTCACCTGTTCACCAAGTACTTAAAATGTAGGTATTCAGAACATATCAGCCCCTTCACGTAAGCATCCTGGCTGTGTGTACGGTGACAGTAATCCAGAGCACATGCATTGCTGAGATGTGAGCTTGGTGTAAACTATTTCTGATCTCAGATGTTCTAATCAGGTGATAATGTTTTAACAGATGTGAGGCTATTTCCCCCAGCTAAAGAAGGATAAATCTAGATTTAGCTAGTTATCATGGCCAGCTCTAAAAGGAGCTATCTATAGAATTACTAATAACAGCAATGAAAACTTATAATTGCTCTAGCCTTTCCTTCGAATATGTGTTTACTAAAGCACATACCTGAGGGACTTGGCATGTTTTTAAAAAAAACAAGCTTCTCAGATGAAAGGGATAGAGAACTGAAACCAATTCATGGCTCATCATCATTCATCCTGGAATAAAAATGCATGCTTGCTGGTTGGCAGTACTATGCAGTTCAAAATTCAGTAGATAGAGCTGACAATGAAGTAAATGTTTCCTGACAACTAAAATCTATAATACTTATAAAGGGAGTGTATGGTTGCAACTTACTGAAATAAATGCGTTGCATTAGAAACCTTACACAGTGTCTACTAAAACACATAATCGGACAGTCCAGCAAAAACCGTGGATCTCATCAGCAAGGATATTGTACATTTAGTTTGCCAATTGTTCTTTTTCTAGAGGCAGGTTCAAGCAAACTTGCTTGATTTCACATTGTTAGTCTTACTTACAACCTGAAATGCAGGGCACAATTTAAGGGAGAAATGAGAGTAGGGGGTGAAGGGAGAACAGTGCATTCAGTGTTTGGATTGATTTGTAGTGCAAAGGTACAGATCTCTGGGTACCTTTGCAAAGGATTCCTTACCACTTTCAACCTTGTAGCATTCATATCAGGAGACCCTGAGAAGCCAGCAAGCAGGATGAGGTTCTGGAGTAATTACAGGTCAGGAATCAGTGGCAACCCTACCAGCTGGCTGGTGAGTAAAGATGAAACTCAAGCCCTGCATAGAGGGCCTGAGAAAGAACTATGCAAGAGTCCATACAGTGCTTGATCCCCAAACAATGCAACTACACGTTTGTAAAGCCAAATACTACAACAGCAGTCTCTTTTGTAGGGCAAACCAATCATTCCTTGCACTTCTTGCACTTACAACTAATTTAAGGCCTGAACTTTATCATGACACTCAAATGCTTTTCTGTTTAGTAAACACAAAGCAAAAATTATTTTCTAAGAAAAAATGGTTGATCAAATGAATAATTTGAGATGTTGCTTTGCAGAACTTTTACAACAGAGAAATAAACAAGGTTACTTCTTTTTTTTCCTGTGTTAATCTTACATCATTTACTTATCTTGGTATCTAGATAAGTGAACCTAGCACTCTATTTTCTAATCCGTTCATCCAGATGTCATTTTCTCTTTCAAATAGATATGCAATTCCTTCAATGAAGAAGAAGAAAAAAATGTAAATGAACACTTCCAAAGTCACTCCTGATACTACAGCTGGAAGTGGCAAATGATATCCAAAGAATGGGGTGTTGTAGATGCAGGTACCATGACAAGCAACCCATAGCCTTTATAGACAATCTTTCGCAAGGGGCAATAACTCACTAACAATCACACAGTAAATCAATGGAAGAGCCAGAAGTAAGATTTCCACTCTAATGCCATTCCTATGTGGTCATTGTGCCTCTTTACAATCTGCCCACAAGTAACGATGGCATTGCAACAGCGTATGAAAAATATGCCTTCTCAGTGGATTACACGTAGTAATGGTCTCCATCTACAAACCAAAGCATCAGTTCCTTTGTTACAACAGCTTTCAGAAAGGGCCTTTCCAAAAAGATTTTCTTTTTCATCAAACTAGTATAAGAACCAACCAGAAATCCAGCATAAGTAATAATATGTACTGAAGCATATTCTAGACACCAATTTTGGAATACATATAGGAGACACTTTAATTTGCATGTTCCTTCGTAAAAGATTTAGGAATCAACCACACACAGTAACAGCAAGGTATGGAGGCACTTTACACACATTTGTAACTGATGGACACAAGAACATTCTGTTGAAGACTATATATATTAAAGTTTTATGCACGTGGAGCCTGAGGAAGAGGGATAAAACACTGTATTAATGTTATAGATTAACTTGACAAGACAGCTGATCCCATTGTGCTCACATTAAGTGAATATGAGGTTCACTGAGTGGTAACACAGAGAAGGAATTATTTTCTGTAGACTGCTCAGATAAATTCTGGTCAAAGTATTATTACCCTTGCATACGAAAGCAATCTCTTGAAATAATATAAAATTTACATTTTAAATTTTCTTTGATTTTTCTGACATTGATATTATTGTGCTTAGAGTCTATACTTACAGGCATTTTTGTGATACTCAGTAAAAACTAAGTACTTTTCATATTTTATGTTTTTTACTAAAATGAGAAAATAATGTAAGAATCATGAGTAAAATTAGGTAAGTAAATTAGAGAGTATAAAACTTTAAAATAAGTCAAATAATAAAGAAAATTCCAAAATAACTATTTTCAATAAGTTCCTTCTGGGGCTAGATGTGATCACTACCAAGGGCACTTGTTCAGGAGTGGTTTTATATAATAGTTATTTGTTAACTCCTAAACTTATTCATATACGCACTTTCACAGTCACAATGGTATGAATTACTTCCCTTTGGATTATTGTCATCCCCTTTGGATACTGAGAACTCTTCCATCATGTATGCTTATGCTTAATTTGTCTAGTGTAAACAGTCCAATGAAATTACACATGACTGTGGAGTTAAGAATGAGCTGGTTTTGTGGTCACAAATCTATTCTTTACTAATACTTTCTTTCAATAACACAACATGGAAAGTAATTATCACATAAATTTAGAAACAACAAATATTAAAAAAGAAAATAATTGTCAAATTGTTTCTAAAATTGTCTTCCCATTATTTTAATGAGAAGCCAGCATAAAATGCATCAGACCTAGAAAGTAAAAACTCTATGAGAAAGGAATAATTTCCTTTCAGTGTGTTGGCTAACTTAAAAAACAAAACAAAACAAAATGTAAGCACTGTGAAGAACAACAAAAAGGGCTTTTTAAAATACGTTAACAGCAAAACGAGAATGAGAGATAACATTGGTCCATTGCTTGATGAGGCTGGTCACCTCACAAACAGGGATGTAGACAAAGCAGAGATGTTTAATGATGCCTTCACCTCTGTCTTCAACACCAATGATGAGCCCTGGGACGCCCGGAGCCCTGTGTTGAAGGACCATGACTGGGGGGATGATAAATTCCCAGCTGACCCTGAACATGTTTGAGACCTGCTGCTCCAGCTGGGTGTATATAAATCTATGAGGCCTCATGAGATTCATCCCAGGGTACTGAAAGAGCTGGCCAATGTCATTGTGGGACCTCTCTCCATTATTTTTCAATGGTCTTGGGAATCTGGAGAGGTCCCAGACAACTGGAAGCTGGCAAATATTGTCCCAATTTTCAAGAAGTGTAAGAAGGAAGACGCTGGTAATTACAGGCCTGTCAGTGCCTGGTAAAACTATGGAGAAAGTTATTCTGGGTGTTAAGTGAAAACCACCTGAGACACAATGCAGTCATTCGTCATAGCCAGCACAGGTTCACGAGGGCAAAGTCCTGCTTAACCAACTCAATTTCCTTTTATGACAAGGTCACCCATTTACTTGACCAAGGGAAGACACTAGATGTGGTGGGTTTGGATTTTAGCAAAGCTTTTGATACTGTCTCTCACAATGTCCCTCTGGATAAAATGTCCAGCACACAGCTAGACAAATCCATAATACGTTGGGTGAGCAATTGGCTGATGGGTTGGGGTCAAAGGGCTATAGTAAATGGGGTTACATCAGGCTGGCTGCCAGTCACCAGTGGGATTCTCCAGGGCTTGATTTTAGGGCCAGTGTTCTTTAGTGTTTTTATAAATGATCTGGATGCAGAAATTGAATGTACATTAAGTTTGCTGATGATACTAAACTAGGAGGAGCTGTGGACTCCCTTAAGGGTAGGGAGGCCTTACAGAGAGATCTGGATAGACTAGAGAGCTGTGCAATCACCAACCATGCAAAATTTAACAAGAGCAAGTGCCAGATTCTGCACCTGGGACAGGGTAATCCTGGTTATACGTACAAATTGGGGGACAAGAGGCTGGAGAGCAGCCCCACAGAAAGACATCTGGGGGTTTGGGTTGATGGTAACTTGAATATAAGTCAACAGTGTGCCCTGGCAGCCAAAAGCACCAAACGTCCTGGGGTGCATCAAGCACAGGATAACTAGCTGGTCGAGGGAGGTGATTGTCCCACTCTACACTGCACTGGTGCAGCCCCACCTTGAGTACCGTGTGTAATGTTTGATGCCGCAATAGAAGGACATCAAACTATTGGTACATAGCATTTGTATGCAAATGAACAAATTACAGATTTATGTTGGACAAAGGTTTAAAAAGGGGAAAACAAATGACTTGACAGTCATAATTGCTACATGCAAGGAGAAAACAGGATGTTGAGTTCACTATGTAAACAAAATCATGGCTGTGCTTGGGACTGCAATTTCTATGAAAAAATATCATTACAATATGGGTTTTAAATAAATTCATCTTTTTAAATAAACTGCTTGAAATGGATAGAAATCTGCTATTCAAAATATATCTAATCTCACCTGTATTCTGCAGAGGACAGCCTGATATTTCAGTGTTGGAATCTGATTTAAGTGACAGGCTCAAGGCAGCTCAGACCATAACCCAAGTCTACTATTGCTTTGTCAGAGAGGCACCGGTTAACACGTAGTAAGGAAACTGCCCACCCAAGATACTTTATCAGCCGAAAGAAAGACTCACACACCTGGCTGGAAAAGTACCTTACCATTCCATGGAGACGCCTACAGCTGTGCTAAAGTTGTGACACATAATCTAGCTATTTCTAATTCCCCGACTACTGCAGAGAAAACCTAGTGTTTGTCAGACCTTCCTGCTATCATTCTCATCATTATACAAAATTTAAGGGAAAATTAAATTTATAGATATTCTAAGAAAATGATGCTTAAAACACATTAGTGGCAATAAGAAATGCAGATTACTAGTAGACATATGATGAAGCAAGACCAAGCTGAGATGGCATCGCATTTGAATCAGATGACATTACTGATGGTTCCTGTCATATTTCACACTGGGGAAAAAGAAAGGGCTCTTAACCCATATGTTCCTTCTTAGAAACATAGACCACTGTATTTTCACTGTTGTAAGGCAGGGAGGTTCTCTGTTGGGTTGTTACTTGAATCTTTTCTTACATTCAGAATCATAGAATCATGGAATGCTTTGGGTTGGAAGGGACCCTTAGAGGTCATCTAGTCTACCCCCCCTGCAGTGATCAGGGACAACTTTAACTAGATCAGGTTGCTCAGAGCCCCGTCCAACCTGACCTTGAATGCCTTCAGGAATGGGGCCTCTACAGCCTCTCTGGGCAACCCATTCCGGTGTTTCACCACCTTCATTGAAAAAAATTTCTTCTTTATATACAGTCTAAATCTACCCTCCTTTAATTTAAAACCATTAGCCCTTGTCCTGTCACAGCAGGCCTTGCTAAAAAGATTGTCCTCATCTTTCCTATAAGCCTCTTCTCTCAAGCCCAACTCTCTCAGCCTGTTCTCATAGGAGAGGTGTTCCATCCCTCAAATGACTTTTGTGGCCCTCCTCTGGACCCGCTCCAACAGTTCCATGTCCTTCTTGTGCTGAGGGCTCCAGAGCTGGACACAATACTTCAGGTGAGGTCCTCCCTCCCCCTCTTTCCCATTGAATTTGGAGTTCATTCCTGCAAGATGACTCATGTTCAAAAGGAAAGGAAAATACTGCCACCCCCAAATTGTCCCAGCATAAATAGGAGATGAAGGCTTAAAGAACTTCAGTTTGAAAAGAGAACTGAGTGTAGGTTACCCATTTTCTGAGCAAGTATTCTAAATATTAATTACTACTGTAAAAAGGAGGACAACATCAGCATCACTGGATTCACTGAAAATCAGATCAATTTACTGAAGGAATGCCCGGAGTCACCTGTTTTCAGCAAAGATGAAGTCTATGAATCCCAAGGGAACTGAGATCGGCTGTAAGCCTGACTTGGGGCCTATAAGGATCCATCTTATTTGACATTCCACGTTTAGATTCAATAGTTATAATTTATAATATTAGTTGTTTCTTAATCCATGCAATATAATTCATAACATTAGTTATTTCTTTGTCCAAGCATTTCAGTCATGAAATGCCAGCCTTCCTCACTCTGTGTGGGAATACAGGCTGTCTGCTACTCTCAAGACATATTTGTGACTTTGGTCAAAGTCAGGGTATTTTATTTCCTTTAAGATGCCAACACCACTCAGACATCAAATGAGTTAAAACAAAAATGTTCCATGGCTTTCACTACTAATACTGAAACAGTAATTGAAGCTAAAGAAGTAGCAGCTTTTGTAATTAAAATATAAAAGGCATCTGCCTAAATAGGGAGATTTGCTGCTGCTGTGAGAGTCCACTGATTCTGGTGGAGCTATGACTCAAGACACCAGAAAAAAAATTTGGTCCAAAATGTTCATCTTAATTTAATTATGTTTCATTAAACACAAACCCCCTTTCAACCTCCCAGGTCACTCTGGTAGAGAATTGATGACACTGTGCTTAATTACAGAATATTGTCTGACATAAACCAATATCAAATAATTGTACGTCTCTGTTAACTAATGAGATAGAGCAGATACATTTACTCCTCTCTCTTGATTTTAGTCAGATGTTGGAATGAATTTTTAAAGCAACTGCTAAAGTAAATAAAAGTGAAGAGTTGATTGATAAGGCCATCACTGAAGGAATCCTTTAAGAATATTAGCACCAGACTGGGTGGAACATCACTTACAATTCTGACCCATGTTTGGTAAAACAGCTAATCCTTTCCCTCTGAAAAATTAAGCTCTCATCCATCTACCAGGAATTCAGTTGAGAAAAGAAAGGAACTGGGTCCTATGCAAACAAATAACCTTGTGAAATAGAGATCTTCAGATAAAGACACTCACCTGTCAGTACTGGTAGAGGCTAATTTAGTATGTTTAGTGATTGCTTTTTCTAATTGTAGATTGTTTCAATTATGTCTTGAGATAAAGAAATGCTAGAATACTATGGCACATGTCATTGCTTCTGTGCTACTTCTGCAATTCACTGGAATTAACTTGTAGCTTATCTTTTTTATAAAACCATCATTTCCTTCTTTCTGAGCAGAAATGAATGCACTGCACGGTAGCACATACTCTCCTATTATGATGTTTCTTTTTTACTCTGGGGATTATCTCACTATTTAGATTTGAACACTCTGCACCTTGCCCTATTTTTATCCAGCAGAAGCTAATAGAAGTAATTCCATCACAAAGTTCTGAAGGCTTTAAAAAAAAAGTCATAGGAAACAAATATTTTAAGAAGAAAAGCAACTGTGGAGACAGTTTTCTTTCCAGAAACATCTGATAGAAAACGTGTTTATCAGCCCTAGTGTGTATTTATAAGCTAAAATAATTAAAATACAATATCAATTAAAGAAACAGATGTAGATGTGGGAAAGGACTGTAGCACATGTTTAGAATCATGTGAGCATGTTCCCATTTGTGAAAGATACTCTGTCAACATTTTTTTAAATGTAAAGCCAGCATTTCAACCACAATTATTAAATGTGGCTACAGTCAGAAAAAGTTACTAGGCAAGTTTTATTCAGTAGATCTGTTCTCCATATGTAGTCAGTCCAAGTGTACTCACTTAAGCGATAAAAATAAATTGTCACCATTTTTTACTCCTGTTAGCTCTGTACAGCCAAATACAGCTAAGAGGAAGTGAGCTGTATTCTATTTTAACTCCTGCACCACCAACAGATGATCTAGTTGTCGAATCTTTATTATTGATGATACCATACAAGCCAGAAAGCACACAGCTTGACTGTGCAGGAAGACATGATGCAAAGGATGTGGTTTAATTAGGCCATGGCTTTATTAACTCATCTGGCAATGTTACCCAGCAATATGGCATACAGAGCAGGTCATCATTCTTTCATTTATTGTTCCAACCTATTTTGAAGGTTGCTGTCAACTTTCCCTCCTTCCAGACTAATTCCAGCTGTTGCTGGGCCTCAGCATCTTCTCCTCATATGCACCCTCAAGGCTACCTGCTAAGCTGCCATATTTTGAACCTAACCTTCTGGCCTAGCCAACTGTGGCCTTTAAAAAGGTAGACAGAACTTCTGAACCATCGAACTTGATCAATGTGTGTCAAGGAGTCAGGTTTTTTTTTCTTCCTAGACCTCATGGAACGCAGCAAACAACATATTATACGCAAGCAGCAAACAACGCATTATACGCAACAAGTCATAAAAAGGCATAAGAGGAAGTTCTGCTTTGACCTGAAGGTATTGTGGTCACTGATGAGCAGCAAGAAGCTCATAATGGTAAAGAACTGACTATATTTCTTCAGGTCCAGCATTCAATCCTTCAACATCTTTTATCTAAATAAGTTCCCTCAGTGATTCATTATCTCAAGGAAGGAGAGAGCAATAGAAAGAACTAAATATGGTTTCCCACTGTTAGATCAAAACTTCTTTACTCATAGATTTCAAAGAACACTTTTAGATTTCAGTTTCAAATAAGCTATTTTCTAGTGCCCACTTTCTCTATGAGCTTTTACACAAAATGATTATAGCCTTCCCTTCTTTGCCTGGCAATGCTCCTTGAGCAGGGGATGTCTGAGGGAGTAAATCAGAAGACATGTTGAGTTCAGGACAGAAGAATGGCTAAAGCTTCACTACAGCTATTCTCATCTAGCTGATAGACCTTTACAATATGGCCCCAACTGATCATGGAAAACAGGTCACCTAGTCCTTTACCTAAACCAGTCCTGACACATATTGCTCTAGCTTTGTGGTTCCATGAATGGAAGTATTAGTGGAAGATCTTGCTCCTAGTGTCTCACTACTGACTTTCCAGCCTCTCCCCTAGCTCTTGCCTTCAATTTTCCTGAAATAAAGGATTGTTTTCTCCCTTCTTAAACTGGATATGTAAAATGTTAAATGAAAATAAAAATCACAGAATCACAGAATGGTTAAGGTTGCAAGGGACTTCTGGGGGTCGTCTTGTCTAACCCCCCTGTTCAAGCAGGTCTACCTAGATCAGGCTGCCCAGGACCATGTTCAGATGGCTTTCTAATAACTGCAAGGATGGAGACCTCACGTCTACTGACAACTTGTTCTAGTGCTCAGCCACACCCACAGTAAAGAATTGTTTCCTGATGTTCACTCTGAACCTCCTCTTGCTCTGTCACTGGGCACCGCTGAGAAGATCATGGCTCCATCTCCTTTACACTCTCCCTTCAGGTATTTTGATCAGATTCCCTCAAGCCTTTTCTTCTCTAGGTTAAACTGTCCTAGCTCTCTCAGCCTCTCCTCACGATAGATGCTCCAGTCCCATAATCATCTTTGTGGCCATTTTTTAGACTCTGTGCAGCATGTCCATGTCTGCCTTTTACTGGGGAGCCCAGAACCGGGCACAAAATCATTTTATAAAGTATGTTTTTATATTAGGTCAGGTTAGAAAAAAGAAGACTTAAACTACATTGAACACCAGCTTAATTCTGGATGTAAAGATTAACTTGTTCTTACAAGCCATCAGGGATGGAGAATCCACAAGTGTCATGCTTCTAACTACATTAGATCAGCTGGGCTCCCAGTGGCTAGGACTACTGTAAAGAATGGGGAAATAGTGCTGGATGGTTCATCTTTGCTATGCAAAGTAGTGGACATTACGTGTACAAATAGCTGAAAAGTGGCCATAAAGAAGAAGGAGCCAGGCTATTTCCAGTGGTGCCCAGTAACAGGGCAAGAAGCAATGGGCACAAACTGGAACACGGGAAGTTGTCTCTGAGCATCAGAAAACACTTTTTTCCGGTGAGGGTGAATGAGCGCTAGCACAGATTGCCCAGAGAGGTTGTGGAGTCTCCATCCACGGGGATATTTAAAAGTCATCTGGACATGATCCTTTGTAGCCTGCCCTAGGTGATCCTGCCTGAGCAACCATTCAACCAACCTCAACCGTCCGTTCCATGATTCTGAGTGCAAACATGAATTGTGTGTTAAGTGGCAAAATGAGCACATTTAACAGGTGATCAAAGGGTAATACATACATTACCTCACAGACAAGCTGTCATTCTCATTTTTATATTTTATGTTTTCCAATATTGTTGCTTTCCCTAGCATCTGAGAAACTCAAAATTCACACATTCTCATAGCAGTTAGATGTCCTGAAGAATAATTAACCCTTTGTACAGATAGTGGAATGCAATTGGTAACTGCTTGAGAATCTTTAGCTGTAACTAGCAGCTGGCTGGAAGTAATCTGACTGACTAAAAAAAACCAAGCAAACAAAAATTCACACAAAAAATCAGAAATCAGATCTTCTGACAATGAGCTCTATGTCTCAACCTCAAAGCCTCATCTATTATGCTTGGGAACAATATTTATTGTTCCTTTCTACTGACTATTTGCATGTAAATATTGCATATTCCATTTTTTTTTTTTTACATAGGTAAGAAAATATTGTAGGCACTAGTTTGGTATTTGAAACTGGTATCTAGAAGCCAGCTTCATATGCAGCACTGCTGTTTCCCTCATGACATATATAAAAAACACAGTAGCGACAATATACTTCCACATGCTTAGATGGTTTGTGTTTAACTTGCCATATTTTCAATGAGGTACATTTAAAAGAAGAGGATGCCTGGCACCACATGCATAATTTTGATGAATAGACAAAACATTCTCATCTAAAGTATGCTCACTTTATTAAAAAGAGTAATCTAATCTTAGCCTTTATTCTGTTAAGTCAGTCATGTGTGACCCATTACTAACCCACTAACATGGAATGTAACTCGAGAGCCAAAGAATTATTCCCACCATATTGCTTATCAGAGAAGTGGAAAATAGGTATATACTGTATTTTCTTGTTTAATCATTCTCATTGGTGATTTATTGGCAAAGACACTACATTTGTGCATCTCTCTCAGCCTCTCTCTTCATCTGTTAATTCTAATTATCTTCTTTCTATGTTTGTATCATTCACATGCCGTATTTACGTACATATATACAAAACCAGCGTGTCACCAAAGAAATATAAAAACTATCTAGTGACTATCCAAGCAAAGGTGTGATACTGGAGGAAAGCCTTGCACTGTTTTCAGGAACAAAGCTGAGAATCAAGTACTTTACCTTTTTTTTTTTTTTTTCTGTTCTAAACAGTCAGTTATCTTGAAATACTGGATAATGTGCCTGAGGCCCACTGAAGTTCCTAGGAATATAGAAGGGATTGCAATATGGGTGCTAGATTTCTGGTTTTATGTTCCAAGAAAAAAAAATCTTAGGCTTACTGAAGACAGCATTTGCACTTATTTCTTTACAGTTCAGAAAGTGCTTTGAGACAACCTTAGGAGAGATGTGTAGGAAAGGCTTATTACAGTTAGAACAGGGAGCTGTATAGTCTGGTTCTCAGAAAATCATAGAACCGCTGTTGCATCTTGGGCTTTCTTTTGGGAATTTATTGGCCTAATATCTGGCAAAAGGGCAGATGAATACTGTGAGACAAATATTTCAAACTGGCATTTTAGAACGTGCTTTTCAATCTGTAGAAGGGAAATGTTACAAAAGACAACAAGGACTAATCTGAGTGAAAAATACAAGTTTCTGTTGGTTTTTTGGTTTGGGGTTTTGTTTTTTTTATTTTATTTCAAAATAGGCTTAAGACCATTACCATTGCCTCCTGCACTTTCTCCCTCTCTCAAGCCTGAAATTTAATTTGAAATTTTGGTTGCTTCAGCCATGATCTTAGAAATTGCTTTTGGGCAGAGACACCTATGAATCTTCACTCAATATAAAGGTACAGTCAAATTAATCTATGTATTTCTGAAGAAGAGATACCATGGATCCTCGCTTTCTTTTAAAAAAAAATATATATAACCTATAAAAAGTGCTCATATTACCATTAAAGGCCCAAGTCATATGAAGAGAAAAAAAAAGACAATAAAGATTATTTTACTAAATTATAACTGTGAATGAACAACATTTGCCAAATCAAACTCCTCAAATAGGATCACTTTCAAAGACTAGTTAGAGAAAGGCTATTCTAACCCCGCAAAGCTTAAACTATGCAAGAATCTAAAAGAGCATTCACTCACATCTCTAGGAATGCCACTATGCAGTACAAGTAAAATAAAAAGGATAAACAGGTTTCCAGGGTTCTTAGAAAGCATAAAAAGAGATGCATTACATGCTGTAGTGGAATCTTTTTAGCTGTTCTAATCATTAAAGCTATAAGAGACTCTGTTATTTATTCAAAACAACTTAAAGCAACTCTAAAGGTCCCAGTGTGATGTTTTCACTTCTAATTTTCATAAAATGTTGATAAGAGTGGAATCAAACTAGTTAGTTATCAGTCTTGACGTTGGCATAATGTGACTGGAAATGTA
This sequence comes from Egretta garzetta, assembly GCF_000687185.1. Classification (NCBI taxonomy): domain Eukaryota; kingdom Metazoa; phylum Chordata; class Aves; order Pelecaniformes; family Ardeidae; genus Egretta; species Egretta garzetta. Next base: position 2,718,957 of record NW_009259111.1, on the reverse strand, counting down.
CTATTTGTAATTACTTGAAAGGAAACAAATTACCTTTAAGAGGAAAACCATAGGTAGAAATTGCAGAAATTAGATGTGTTAGGCTGCTCTTAAAAAAAAAAAAAAAATTCTTCCATGTCTGAGTTCTTGGAAACATAACAGCAGATGGAGGAACTGACTGATGCTAAACTTCCATTTAAAAACCCTCAAAATCAGAGCTTGGAGTTTAAACTTAAAAACTAAGCTCATACAAAAACCTCATGCAAAATCTCAGGTCACATGTTATTAAGCACATGCTTAATTTTAAGCACATTTTCAGTCCATCTTAATCAGTATAGTTAACCCTTAAGGATACATTTTGATGGGATTGAGATCCTACGTAAGCACTATGCTAAGTGGAAATGGATACTAAGAAAGAACATAAATCTCCAGCTGTATCTGAACTTACGTTTTTCATTAAAACAGACAGGCATTTTGCTGGCTGAGGAGAAACACAGGGTTTTATACAATGGGTTTCTTTGCTGTCTGAAATAAATTTTTTCCTTATTTTCTTCTTCCACCACTACTATCTGCCTAGCTATCTTAAGATGAGCACGTGGAATAAGCATGTTTCCTGAAGTGGAATCATCCCACCTAAGTCAGTGCTGCTATTGTGTTTTGTATCAGCAGACAACCTAAACGAGGAATCACTTAAAGTGAATTCCAGCCAGTTACTGTAGATCTCTAGACTCCAAAGCCAGAAAGGATCACACTGATTGATTCATCTGACATCTTTATAAATAAAAAGCAGAATTTTCCCCAGGTGTGGAATTTTAAAAATTCAAAGAAGCAGTGAGCTTACGAGCTCCTGTGGTTGGCTGTTTCAGTGAACTACCTTTAATATTAAAATACTGGGATCTATATCCAGGTGAAAATATTGTGATGTCAACCAGCAGAGAGACAGAAGAGACGAAAACCAATCTAGTAATCCTGAGCCAGGATGGTGGGCTGCTTTTCTTAAATAGCTGCTCATCTTTCCCAAGAAATATGTCATTAAGAGCAGGAAAATTATGGCTAGAGGACAATTTCTCTATAAAGTATGATGGCTGCAAGTGGAACTGAAGATGTTGAAGAAAGTGTATGGCAAGCTTACTGCATGAAGTTTTACTGGATGACTAAGGGAGGGGCTGCTACAAAACACAGCAGTTGTCCTCTAGCCATACCCATTCCAGTCCAGTATTATGCTTCTGAACATACAGTGCTGCATAGGCAGCTTTCACAGCATAGAATAGGATGGAAATGATGTCACATTGCTCACCTCGCCGTGACAGATTGCTCACCATGATGCTGTGTTTTCCACCACACATTTCATAATTTAAAAGCAAAATATGGCCCTTTGCTTTCACTAAACCAGAGACTATGACTCAAGAGGACTTGAACTGTAAAACCATCTCCTTTCCATCTCTCATACTTGGCTTATTAATTGGAAAACCAGGTCATTTCAAATCTAAGAAACGAATAAAAAAATAACCATAGCAACATCATAATGGCAGGACACTTAAGAACAACCATTTATTTTTCCATCTAAAAATAAAACTGGCCTGCCTTTTATCTCTCTGAGAGACAAAGGAATAAAAATATTACATTACTCTTCCTTTCTTGGTACCTATATTTCTGCAAGTGTAGGGGCTCTGACCCCAGACTTCCCCATGGTGGCAGTCAGTGAAATGGTGTTACTGCCCTTGCCATCTCAAAAGCCAAGAGGCCAGAGTAAAGAATCATCACCTAGCAGTATCATGCTTTGAGACAGTAAATCTGAAGATAAATTTCCTCAAGCCCTGGCTTGTGCCTAAACTACAACAAAATCCTCATCAAGACAGAAGAAGCTTTAGTTAGGTGATAATAATGATCTGCTCACAGCAGAACTTACTTGCCTACACAATGTGTTACTGAAGTGTTCTCATGATGGAGAAGGAATTCTCACCATTTACGTTAATTGCAAGGGTAAATCCATACTACCAGGGAAAAAAACCCTTCCAGACACCAATTCCAATCCTTTAAATGTCATATTCCCATTTCAACATTTGTACAACAATACATAGATACATGAAGCATTAATATTTGCAGATGGAATGAATGCTACTGATGAAAAAGGGAGAATAAAATGACCAAACTCCTCCATTAGATTTCTTGTCAGCCTTCAATATTTCTTTTCAGGAAAGTGACTGCTGTTAGGTGATGCTATTTACCTGCATTGTCTATCTAGCCTGGGCACACCCACGGGTAATACCAAGCTATTCGTTTTCCTTACTTTCTAATGATAAGGAGGGTTCCTTTGTAATGACCAGATCGGCCCCACTTTAATCACTTCCTATTGTTTCTGTGCATGGGAAGGTTTAACAGCTCATTGACTGTGTTGACTCATAATCTGCACAGGGGAAACAATGTTGTAGCTCATCAAATGTAATCAGCTGCTAATTGAAAGGAAATGAAATTTTAAAATTATATGGCACCTTCCAACAAGGCAGCATGACAAAGGCTATTTATAGGTTCTGTGAGCCAGAAGCTCTTCACAGTCTCCAAACCGTAGTCACCTCAAGGGTGGACAGCAGTAGCTATTTTGTAGCAGATGACAGCACAAATATTCCTGGAAAAAACATATGATTTTACTAGGCAAATAATTTTACCTTTCAAAAAGAACTATCACAGGAAAAAGGCATATCAGAATGGATGCGATTGTCCTGAAATTCAGGCAAAAAAATATGCTGAATAGTTCTCCTTAATAATAAAATGCCACTATAACTTATGTTCCACAAGTTATTCTGCATCTTCAAAATAATTTCTCGTATTAAAAGATCAGCATCAACATTCTTAATGTCAAGAGACAGGACAGCTTCAGAACACATCACCAACTCCAATTCTCCATGTTTTGCACATATACTTAGACCTGTCTCTGCACAATAGCTTAATGTAATAAAACCATATTAAATCCCAATATAGCTGAAGAAATGTATATATTGTAACTAGCTTTTTTAAAACTGATCTGCTTTCTTTAGCTGGATTTAAAGGAACACCCTTTTCAGGAAGCTCTGAAAAACTGCATGAAAAACATGCACCTTGAACGTTCATCGGCTTAAGTACCCAAAGACAGTAGTCACATATGAACTTTTAGAGCCTTTTACTTTGAGGCAGGTACCTTTCATTTTCCCATATTCCCTTGACTCATGGCAGTTCATGAAGACCAACTGTATTCATGAGTCAAATGCTATGGAAGTCTCCCATCCATTGTGCCAAAACCAGTGAATCGTCATGAAGCAATTTAATCTGTTCCTCAATTTATGATTAGCATTCTCATTCCTATTTTTTACAAGGCAAAAAAGGCAAGAAAAGAAAAAAAAAAGCCCCAATCCAGGGAATTGTTCAATCTGTATTTCTTTACTTAGAATAAATATGACATGTAGAAATAGCAACAATGATCCTACTGCAGAGGTTCTGCCCTAGATCAGGTCTTGGAACCAGAGACACATCGTGGAGTATGTGCATATTGCTATGTATATATGCTATACACATACGATCTCCTCAAACTAGAATGTGATGTGAAAACTGTTGTGGGAACAAAACCAAAACTTTTTGTAATCTAGCTGCAATGAAAACTACAATGAATGCAGCCTGAACTGCAAGAATTACTCATGGGTATCTAAGTGTGTCTTATTAGTAAAGGTAGTCAAAACATTTTCAACTCCAGAGAAAGAGCAGATTTTGAAAAGGCTGTTTTATCAAAGCTAGGATCCAGAGATGCAGTTGGTTTGACAAGAAAGTTTCATGTGGCAACAAGTGAGGAAAGGGGGCTTTGGACATCTCAACCTACTGAAGCACCTTTCTACTTTAAAATTCCATTTTTTCCAGAAAGTGTTCAGGAGATTTGTTTTCACTCTATTGAAGAAGATAAATTCTGAAACTTCAGATGTTGCCACAAAACTACATTTTCATCCTTTGGTCAGATCTACCCACAATTTCTTGCCCGAATCCTTTTCAGTGGCAACTGAAAACAAAAGTGTTCATGATTACATGCAAGTGTCTTTTTTTTTTTTTTTTTCCTTTTAAATGTTGGCAGTTTAAAGGAAGAAAAGTTAGGGGTGTATTGCTGCTAACCAAAATTCATATGCTGTGTTAACTTTTACTGCATGGCTTCCTGAATTTTTTAGCAGGGGAAACTGCTTGAAGCAGTGCCCATAACCACACCATTTCTGAATGAGAAATATTCAAGTAGCTTTTTTGAGCAAAAATGATGGCTGGTATTTTGAAAAAGAGCTGCTGTCTTTGTGAACAAGAGAAGACACAGGTACAAGAAATATTTAGAACTGGATTTCATAGGTATTTCAGCAGAAAAAGGATCCACATAAAGTTAAATCTATAGAGATGTTAACAGGAGTGTAGCCTTCTCTCTGAAAAGCGTATTATGATTCATATGGTTTGATGACACAGTGAGTTCAGTAGCAGTGCTGGTTTAAAACCTCTGGGCTTTTTTCCTGGCTCTTAGCAAAGTTTGCTACCAGCCTCATTGTGTTGACAACTCATGGAGCTGTGCTGTGAACATTTCATAGAACCTGAAAAAACAACCCTCTCCCTCTTTCCTTTTTCCCCCGATTTTTTTTTTTCTTTAAGACTGACAAGTTGTGCACTCGGACTTTCACAGAAAATGGGAAGCAAATGGAGTTTCAGACCCAAACCCAAGCTTCACAGTAGTATCCTCAAAACCCAGTGGACCTTTTAGTTCAGAGCCTGATACACACAGTATCGCCTCTGCCATTTCAGCTTCACAGTAGTATCCTCAAAACCCAGTGGACCCGATACACACAGTATCGCCTCTGCCATTTCGTACACTATCAGCCTGAATAAATGGGATCATAACAGCGGACTGTATCTCAGGAACCAGTCTGAGAGCAAGCATTGCCACGCGCCCAAACAAAGCATGCATGCCATCTAATTTAGCAAGCAAGTGTTGTCCCATATTCTCTCCACAGAAGCTACAAGGGCTTTTCCATCTCCTGCTGCCCTCTCAAAAGGAAGGAAAGGATAACTTCAGCCAACCACAGGACAACATGAGAGAAGAGAGCAAAAAGGGATGGCATGGGATGAACAGCATAAAGAACATCAGGGATTTTCTTAGCAAGTCCACTGGAAGCGGGAGGAGGCAAAGATTCAACCAGCACCATGAGTTTCTGACAGCACAGGTAAAAAAGCACCGCTGCACACTCTTAAATGTTATAGGCACCATCTCCCTTATTCCAAGTACTCATCTTTGACCAGCTATTGAGGAAGCTGTTTTTTCATACAGGCAACAATTTTTCCGAGGAACAGCTAAGAGAGAGGATCCTCTCAGACCTAAGGGTTTAAACAGAATGTGCCCCTGAGTTTTCATCAGAAGGTATGGTGTAAAGGGCCACATGTAGGATAAGAATAGGACTGTATTGCACACCAGTGATTCAAGTAGGAACCTTTGTGACATGGTTATTGAGGTCATTCATTCCCAGGAACAGTGTCTCAGCCCAGCCAAAACACAGATACAACTGTATAAATTACTCTGATTATGATTTGAATTATAATGGAAGAGATCTGTAACGGTAATTTAAAGGGGTCTCTCTCCAGAGGGCACCACATAAGAAAGTGTATTCTGGCCTGAATATCTGAAAGAATCATGCTCTTGGAATACCATTTTAAAATGTAATGAATCCTCAAGGTAGTGATCTGAAAGTAAAGCAGTTATACACCTTTGATGAAGATGATTGTGGTAGACTTACAAAACTGCTACATTAGAGATTGATATCTTTAATTCTTCTCTACAGCTTCTGAATGAAGCAGTCATACAAAAATGATCTGTGCATACTTGCAGCTGTGAAAAACTGTGGACTATAATATTGTTTATTAAGATGTATGTTAAGCCCAACAAGGATGGTATGAATCGTGGTTTAATCATTCTCCCTGGTTAACTACACTGTTGTCAACCAGTGCCGGACCTCTAATATTGTTGATGCTCATTCTAACCTTTGGGCTTTGCATCTTGAATGGAGTGATTAGATTAGAGGCGGCCCATTTAATGCTGTTAAAAAGGCGATACGAACACCTAGAGGATGATAAAACCAGTAAGGGAGAGACTCTAATTCTCTCCCTAGCCCAAGAGACTGTCCAGCTTGAAGAACCAAATGGTAAAAACTAAAAGGGGGGGAGGTCCCCCCTTACTCCTTGTGTTTTTGTTACATCCTTTGTTTAAAGTCACTGTTATGCAAAATTCCTGAGACCACTTTCTGATACATTGATAAATTACAAATTCCTGAGTGGCGACATCCTGCTAAGTAGACAAGCATGAATCCTTCCTGCCTCAGGCGGGGCCAACATGGCCAGATAAGGAAAGAAACTGATTTACAACGTGAAGGAAGACTGTGACCTTTATCCTCACGACCACCAGAACGATACCAGAATATGCCACGTAGACCAGGGACTACTAACTATAAAGAGAGACTGTTTGAACTGCTCAGTACGGCAGTTGGTGGAGCAGAGACTCCCCTGTCGTCCAGCGCTGCTTTTGCTCATATTCTACTTGCTATAATTAATAAAATTTTAATTGCATTATGATCAATTGTAGTCTCAATTTATAACACAGCTAAAGGTTCAAATTAATTTAATCTAAGCATGCATCTTTTTTTCTTGTTTGCTTCTTTTTTCCACAGAGGGTCAATAACAAGTGGAATATAAATTTCTTAACTGTCAGAAAATATGCACAAATTTTACTTTAAAAGAGAAGTTTGAACTGACCACAACATCCATTTGCTGAGAACACAACAAAAAGGTTCAAAACCTTTTTAATTGAATTTGTAGTAGTGAATCCTGTAAATTTTACACTGCAAACCCGCTGTTCTATAATCAGTGAACACTGTAATTTTGTCGTAGATATTCTTCTTCATATCTAAGAAATCAGAGGAGTTCTAACTTTAAATGAAAAAAAGTCAGCTCACTGATTAGGGAGCAGTGAATGGGACTTCCAAGATGCAGCTGAAGGCAGTCATATTGCAGGAGGAAAAAGAAAAGGTCTACTTCATAGGACCATTTGCGGGAAATAAGATGTTGTGATATATTCTGGGTGATTTATTGCTTATGTAAAAAGACCTATTTGTTAAATATGAATATGTTAGTCTTAATAGCTTCCATTTTTCTTAGGCACTCCTATCTTTCAAAAGATTCTGACTAACAAAAGGACAGAAGATTTGTTATGATGAAAGTGGCCTATGTCATAAATGACTTAATTAAAGGAATATGATCAACTTCGAACAGTTTGTACCTAGAAATAGAATTGTTTTATCTGTTCTCCTAAGCAGCATTTTTATAAATATACATTAAAGATTTCAGTGGGAAACCACAGGGTATGTATTTTGTTTACTTTGAATATTTGACAGCTGTTTGGTTTAAATTCATTTCACTAGATATTCTCTGTGTAGGACGGCACAAGTGTGCTCTCCATTTCTTGTCTTTTGGTAGAGCTTTCAAAAAGTTACAGGGAGGGAGCACCTTTTTTTAAACAGAAAAATTACCATAAATCAGCAAAAAGTGGCACACAGACTAAAAGGCAGAGAGAATACCTGAGAGTTCTTTTAACAAAGTTGACAGTATATTTTTCATGTTGCAGTAAATTTCAACTGAGATAATTAAATTGTTATTTTTAATGTTTCCAGCCAGTGTATGAGAAAAAATACAGACTAGACTGCTAGCCTGAAGAATAGTGTCCAGAAGCATTTTGTTACCCTTGACCTTGTCTGAAAGCTTAGTTTCCAGAGACCCCTTGTCTTCTGAGAACTTCCTAGCAAAAATGCATTAACAATGAGTTCTGGTCTGTATCATCCTGCAATACCACTCGTCCTGCACAGAAATGAAAACAAAAATGCTTACTTGCATAACCCACAATGCCATTTTCTTTTTGTTCCCATGGTCTTTGGTCTTCATTAATATGCTTATCAAAAGAACATTGGAATGTTACCAGCTTTGCTTGAAATAAGCAATACGGCCTCCTAGAAGAAAATAAAAGGCTGTCTACTTCTCCCTTGGTTTAGCTATTTATTTAAAGACTCAAGGTTTTAAAATTAATTAACCAACTAAAATCATAACTGACAAATTAACAAGGTAGGGATGGGGTTCTTAACAATAGTTCGCTCCAGGTAAATTGGGCCCAAACACTTCTTTTCTCTTATGGTATTCACAAGAATGTGTTCCAAATAAAAGTTCTCTGCAGCCCTAGACATCAACTACAACCATTTTCCACTGACCTAAGAATCTGATCCAGAGCCTATTAAAGCCATGTAAGTCTGGAGGCCCTTCAACAGTGAGTGCTTCATAATAGTCTGCCCTCTCTTTAGCCACAGGCTCCAACCAGTGCCAATTCACATGCATCTCCGTCACAGGTAAGGATAACATGGAGAGGGCAAGCCAACGTACTCAGGGTGCTAATCCTCCAGTCAGTTCCTTTGTCTGAATGTACTCTTATCCTGTACTCCCTCCGTCCTCCCCCTCTTCACCCCATCATCATACAAAGGGAATATATCCCCTGGATATCTTTAAGACATAGATACAATTTAGTTAAGAACATAAAGATTTCCTAGGAATCTACATAACAACATGATCTCATGCATCTTTGTTTCCAAAAACAATAATGAGGAAGATTCCAAGACACTACAAAGGATTTACTTAAGTAATGAAGGGTGCAGCAGTCTGCCCTGTGCAAGCTTTCTTGAAGCATCTGCTTTGCTGCTATATTGGCCTATCCAAGGGTTAATGCTGTTTGTGTGATTTGATCAACATTAGAAAACACAGATTGTTCCTTCCCTGCAACCATGTTTCTGAACTCTTAATTGGAGCTATTCTGGATTCTGCTGGTATGGAAGTTGAGGATATAGTTAGACTTTTCCCTGCCTTCAGAGTCCATCCAAATGTAGCACTTACACCATCCTGTCTAGTAAGGCAGATTTTTCTGGCCTATATTTAAGCAATAAGACATGACAGGTAGTGCATTTTCAGAGGATTATTATATGCCTTGGGTGGTGTCATAAGGCAAGAAGCTGAAGAACTTTCCTTTAAGTGTCTTTTTGCTATTATGAAATGAAATTTATAAATCAAAAAAGAGAGAGAGAGAGTCAGACTCCTGCACTTAAAGGGCATTATTGACATGGCCATGACATCATTGACAGCCAGTCAGGAAGATCTGACTACGTTCAGTCTTTTAAAGCTATTCCATAATCACAATAAAATGAGAATTTTACCTTCAAAGCTTGCATCAATATTGTAGTGATAATCTAGAATGGACTCTCCGCCTAATTAATTTTCAAATGTTATCAATTAATCTGAATACAAATAAAGCAAGGTTTCAATTATTTTTGCTTTAATAATGTGAAGTGGTCAGAGTTTCAATATGATTAAATAAGACCAATCTCTGCACTCGAAGCTTCGCCTTGAATGAACGGGTCAGATACTACTAAATACAGGATAACAGGATGAAGCATTTACTAGAGTTTCTGTCAAGTTTATTCTCAGAACTTGAGCTCACTTTTTGACCTTCTAGAAAATTACTGCTAAAAAACCCAAAGCAGACTGTTGGACTGATGAACGAGCAGATAACTGTGTGTGTGTGCAAGGAACTTATTTACCCATTATTTGCTTTATTACAAAATTCCAGTTGAATTTTCTTTTGTTTACCTGTTTAGCTATGTATGCTACTGATTACAGTTGTGTTGTTTTCCAGATACTGTGACTATAAATTAAAAGTAAGCTAGGGGTTTTTTGGTCACTTTTATTCATTAGGTATAATATAGCAAAAAAATAAAAATAAAAATAAAAATCTGAATATAGAAAATTCATTAAGCAAGTGATATTATTCAGTTGAGAAATCAGAACCTGGACTACAATATACCTACTTCCTCAGATCTGTGCCGAGATGGTTTTCTAGCCTAAATTTACCCTAAAAAAAATTGTGGTGTTGTTTTTTTTAATTTTGTTTTGGGATTTTTGTTATTTGCAGTGTGGAATCAGACAGAATTTAGAATAGAAAATTGCTTCCAGTTGTGTTTTCCAATTAATACATACCCCATTGCATGTGTCCCCTCACTCCCCAATCTTTTATTATGAAAGGTCAAACAAAACTTCTCCCTTGGTTTGTGACATATAATTTTTCCATTGGGATAACCTAAAATTAAGCTTGTAGTCTGCAACCTCGTTTAACCAAAATAAACTATGCTACAACAAACCAGTGTTTCCATCAGGGTTCTACAGCCATTACATGGGACTTGCCCCAGCACAGTTGGGTCACAGTGAATGCTGGCCACAAACATTCTAGAGGTTCAGCATCCACAGAACCCAGTTTCACTCTGGGAGAAAAATGTTGTTTTCCTACAGTTGGTAACACTGGCTTTCATTTCTGATGCTTTTTCTGAAACCTGCCCACAGGGTGGACATTGGATATCCTGTCACTGAGTGTAGTTTAGATAGCTTTACAAAACGAGGAACTTAATTTCCTATAATGCATGATTAAGAAGCACTTTAAATATACTGTCATCACAGCTGTGAGAATGTAAACTGGTGACCTTTCAACTCTACGCGTACTTTTCTTGATGAACAGTGCACTACAAAGAAATTCAGTGTTTATAATGTTTCCAGTAAAGCATGAGTGGAAGAGAAGAAAGCTGAAATTCTAGTAATATTTTTCAAAATACAAATTCTGATATATCTGTAGACAGGCCAGAATTCTTGGTAATTTTCAGCTGTCAGAGTACTGAAAGGAATGATCTCTTAGACTCTCATAAGTGAGTTCCCAAAGTGCTTTGAATTTTCTGTGGATTTTGTTTGTTTTGTTTTAAAAAGAAGGAAACCTGTGTGAAAAAGTCTCTTTGGATTTCTATGTGGATGTAAAATATATTCATCATTGTTGAAGTTTTGTCACTGAATTAACAAATCACAACAACAGCAACAAAATCTAAGCAAGTTGAAGCAGGGCTCTGGTAATTACGTGAAGCATATTCAGACATTCAAAGTGCTCCAACAGACTTCCATTACACTGTTATATCTTAAGTAAAATTGCATTCTTCAGAACTTCCAAACTAAAGTTATGATATAACAGAAATTATGTCTTACTCTTTCTATAACTAATCTCTCTAGATCTTCCTGTCTTAACTGTTTAATTGAACTGAAACTTACACAAGTTGAACCTAAGCTGATTTGGCTTAAAACAAACTGCCATGGGATAAATTATTGGTCTACAAGTATTTTAAGGGAAGAAGTAGTTAATATTGTGAGAATTAGTTTGAGGTGAAGAAGCAACATAAAATAACCAGTAAAAAAGTGTAACACGAGCAAGAAAAAAAATAAGTGGAATACTAAGGAGACTTTTCTAGGCTTTCCACTTCTTCCCCCAAAATACTACTTCGGGTTCCTCACAATTACATTTCCTAAATAAGAGGAACCCGCATCTTTATCTCCTTAAAGACTTATCACAATCCAGAGAACCAATCCTCTGCCACAGAAAATTCTCCAGGGTCCAAAAGGATCACATCCATAATTTTTACTTTCCACCCATCTTTGATCAGATACAGTTTGTCATGTATTCCTAGCCTTCACTTTGCAAACCAAAGGAAATCAATCAGCATGGCTTTGTAAATTGTTCTCATTATCTCACCATTTTGCACAGGATAGTGTGTTTCAGGTTCAGTCTAAACTGCCAAACATTGGGCCTTGGCATTTTAGGCCCAGGCACATTATGCACAGTGTTGAACATCTATTAACATGAAACTACAGACATCAGTTACCACTCACGTATGTAGGAAGTGGATGGATCAGAGCCTGACTCTCCGTTACTTCTTTACAGACATGAATTTAATATCTTTTCAAAACAAATTTTCTTCAGCCTGAATAGTGATTTAACAACATTACCATAACATACATTACACATGCAAAATAAGAGTCTTAATAGTTTGCAGTACACCACCTACACTACTTCAGAATTCTGCAACAAATGGGCTTTAATCTTATTTTTAATATTCCATTAATGGCTGAGGCATTTTTAAGCTGAATTTTATTCTTTAACAGAATACATTACCTTTAGATTGGACAATGTGATGAAGAATCTATTTTTCAGGCTTTTTACTTGGATGGGAACCAGTGTGTTCCTATATGAGAGCACTGAGTAATCATGTGCAAAATAGGACCACCCAACATCTGTCTACATTCACTTGGAAGTCAGTTTTATATTCCTCTGCTATAGGACTTGCAGGAAATTTATACCGAATACATGGGTGGGGTGGGATAGAATCCTTCCTCTTTGCTTAATCACATTCAGGGAAGAGCGATGATCCATTTTGTCTGGTTCTCTCCATTACTCTTTCTAAAATTAACTCACATCTGACATTATAACATATGTTAAATATTATGTAAGTGGTCTGTTCTATATTTGGTTTATTCAGTCATAAATCCTGGCATGCACATGAAAAAAAAAAAGTAGCACTGTGAGAAAAAAAAAAAAAAGCACACCAAAAAACCCCCACAACCTTTTGCAGACAAAATGAAATTGGTAAAAGTTGGATTACTCCCCTTTCCTCCCAAGTTCATAAAGGAGATGAAATAATCCATTGACATTAAGAAAGCTCACAAGATTTTACCCACTAGGGAAAATATTTTGCAGGTGAATATGTTCTTTTACTTTGTTGAAATGGAATTTTCACAGTCCAAGAGAGCTTAAGAGCTACAGTTATTTATGCTGAAATAGGCTCCAGTCTGGCAAGACCAAGGTGTGTCTGTAAGCATGAGAAAGCCGACGTGTAATGGCCATAACAGTGAGTTAGGAGCTACCTTCTTGTCTTTCTTACTGTTCTTATTTTCTACTGTTTTACCAGGGATATCAAACTCTCTCTATAACTGGAAAGTAAGGTTTTGGCTGGTAGTAAACTTTGATTGGTTTTCTGAACCAGTCTTCCAGCTTTCCCAGCGTATTTGTCACAACTGTATTTCCTCGAAAGCTGAGCACTGTTTAGTACAAAATTTCCAACACTGTCTTTTATCAATATTATCTGTCTCATTTGATTTGGCTTGGATGGACCAAAATATAGAAACACTGAATTATATATAGCACACCATTTTCATTTCAAGGCCACTGGCCTTTCTTTATACCCACTGTTTTGAACTATTTAAGAGCTGAAGGATTTCATACCACAAATGCTTACATTGCTGTAGTGAACATAGGGTTTAACAGCTACAAAAACGGTTTCGTGGTAAGAGGTAACGTATAAAAAATATCTTCCCTCCTGCTCCTTAAATTCCATCTTCTGAAACTAGCTTGATAGTACCAGACACATGCCAATTTCAGTTCTGAAAGAGCTTTCTTAGAGGTCTGGCCCTCAAAGGACAGACACGCACAGTAAAACAGGAGACGGTAGCAATACAAAGGTTAAGAAATCCGCTGACAGCGAGGTGCCTAAATATCTTCAACAGAGGTGTTAGACTGACCAGTCTCTACTTCAGGAGTTGTCAGAGGCAAGAACAACTTGGAAAGTGGGATACTGTCTAACAAGGCAGTTTTGCTCATGCAGCTCTGAACCAAGTTCCAATTATATAGAAACACCAGCTATCCAGTTCTGGAAATCATTTCTCCTGGCAGCTCAAAAGGCCTTGTTTCTCAGGAAGGTGTACCTGACATTTTCTTGTACCAGCTCCAGAAAACAGCATACATATTTCTTTGATATTAACGTCAACACCTGTGGCTAGTAGACTTAAGTGCTTTTCCAGTAGTTTCTGATGGTATGTAGGACTGATACAATTGCTTCTGTCTCAGGAAGATGTCTTCCGGACATTGTGGCAACCAGGGCAGAATAAAAAGATCTGTCACTGAAACATCAGCGCGTAATGAACAAGCTGTAAACCATCAGGAAGGATAGCTCAGCACTGGTTAATTCTTCCTATCAAAAGCCCTAAACTGAAAGAGCTGTTTTTGAAATCTGAACAAAACCTCAGGTAAATAAGATTTTTAATGTATTGACAATTATTAAAAATCTACATTTACATCTCCCTTATATCAAATTATTTCATAGCCATAATTATCTTCTAATTATATGTTTACTTCTGAATATAAATAAGTCCAAGCTATATATAATTACTTCTCTCCTTGGTGTTTGGTGCTGAAGAAACCAACTTTACAGCATTTAAAGCCACAATGAGATTTTCATATGCCAAGTTTCACACTGACATATACTAAAGTACAGTTGCAGAAGAGCATAATAAGACTTACTCTGACCCACAATAACAAAGCAGGTCATTGAGAGAGCCTGACTATTATGAGAGGATATCGATATTCAGCAGCAACTGAGTGGCTGAATGGATGGTTCATACTCTACAGTGATTCTATCATGTTGAACTACTGTAAAAATATTGGAAAGCATTGCCATCATCGTTTGGAATGAGAAATATTTTGCATTTTTGTTGCTGCAGTATGGCATATGATGGTCTAACATGATGGCTCAGAGCAGGGGAGATCAGATTTAGTCAGCACAGGCTGCAGGAATGAGAACTAAGCGTATAATAGCCTGCTTTATCTTTCCTGACAGGCAGCTGGGCCTTCTACAAATGTTATTCTCCTACCACCATATGAGACACTTCAAATATTGTATACGTAGATTTCCCAGTCCTGGTGTGGCTGGTTTTTATGAATTGACATTACCTAGGCTATTACGCAAGAACAAAAGCGACTCTATCGGTACTGCTGAAAGCTGGCTTTCCATTCTCTTGTGAGCCCACAACCAGCCAGAGCCACTTGCGCAGAATATGCAGAATGCTCACAATTATTATCATTAACTGACCTAACACTGATCTAGGCTGTGTTGCTGCCCAGTGGGCTGAGTCAGAGAGAAGGGAGCTAATTATCACAGGAGGGAGAACAGAGATTAAAGAGGTAATATTGGGAAAATAATGTTGAAGAGCAATAGCCTGGAAGAACAAGATAGACCTAGAGAAAGGAAAAGGGAATCAAGAGTCCCGCTTTGACTTAAAAGTAATTTTGCCACTATTAAGAAATCTGCTGCAGCATCTTACCAACACATTTCATAATATCAAAGAGACTAGGCATTCCAGTTTTACATATAAAAATACCTTTCTGTTCCAGCAACATAGCCCATCATGGAAAAAAACCCAAAACTCTCACAAACTTGTAAATTAAAATGTCACAGGAAAATATTTCTTTTAAAGCCCTTCAACATATATTAAAGGCACAATACAATGTCAAAGGAGGCATCAAAAAGAATATTTGCAGTATGGAACAACAAAAGGAACAAAACTAAGACTGGGTGGGTAGCATAAGTAGAGTGGAGTGACGATGAATGATTATACATGGCAGAAGGGAGCTGACCAGGTCCCTAAATAGTTCACATCCAGATGCTTCAATATTTAGATTTCTTTCAAAGGTTCAGAATGTTTTTAAAGAAAGTGTAATATTTATTGAAGGAGAGGGACGTAACTGAGAGCAGGAGAAGGAATAGAAGCAGCCCTTGGATGGATGCCACCTGAAACAGATTTTTAGCTTTTGCTCCTTTTCACTGAAATTACCTCCCTGCAACTCAATTGGCAGCTACAGACATACATGAATACACAGACAACATACAAACACACGCAGGATACTGCAAAAAGCTTCAGTCACAGGTGTCATTCCAAAACATACAGAAGGACCTTGCTTGCTTTGTGAGCAAGTTAACTGTATTGAGGAACAAAATCACAACTCGTTTGCCAGCTATTAAACTCAAACCAACAAATCTCTTAAGCTCAAATGACATAAAAGCACAATTATAAAAATAAAATAAAAACCCAGCATTACAGTTTAGTCTGCTCCAGGGTTTCAGCTAAAATATCCTTCTACTGATTTGTTGCCCCTCTTTCATTTATCAGCTACCTGCTTTAAGACACAGTGTGCCTTGAACCTCTTTATTTATCTAAGGTTTTCTCTGCACACAATTGTATTGCCTAGTGATTCTGATGTGATAAAAAGGTGTAAACCCCTCTTCCCCAACACATAGACATACTTTTCCTGTACATATGCTTTTATCAGTCCAGCTTCATGCCACATGGGAATGACACATACCCACATGGGCATGTCAGTGGTATAACTACATTCACAGGTATGAGTTATTTCAATTAGTATCACTCAAAAAAAAAAAATCCTACTGTAACCCTAACAAGCTATACCAGAATACAATGTATACAGACCACCTTGAAGGCCGCATGAAGTTATGTATATGAAGGTATGTATCTTAAACCAACAAAATTTCATTTTCCAGAAAAAGGGTAGTTAAAAATGAGGAAAGAATTAATTCTGCTGAAAAATAACACAGGAAAACAATAAGGCCCATCATACCTGGTTTGTTTACAGAAATCTCCTTAAATGGAATGATTTCATAATAAAAAGTAACAACACAGCTCTAGAGAGACCAATAATGACAATGGTTATGAAATACTCAGGAAGAGGTAAATTTCATAAACCCACACCCAGAAAAATACACTATTATGCAATATTAACAGCGCTCTACTTGGATACCCCGTGCCTCAAAAATCTAATGTGCTGGATAGATGGAATTTTGACTGGCAACAGCTCAATGCTTTCTTCAGCTGAAGTCCAGCAGTCCAAAAAATATGCAAAACCCACATTTTTGCATTTCTCTGTTATAATTACTACTTAATTATGATGTTCTTAGTATATTTCCTATTTTCACTTACATATGATTCTTGGAGTATTGGATTCCTATAGCACAGTACAGCACACAAATCTTTTCATGTTTGATCTCCCATTCACTTGTACAGCAGAGGTTTGCTGAAAGCAGGATCAAAGATTACTCAACTTTTTTCCTTTCCTATTTTCCCTGATGACAATTCCACACTAGCAGTTTTTCTGTTGGGCAGCAAATTGATTTGTGCTAGTCAACACCTGATCTGAATTTGTGTGGCTAATTAGCAAAAAGTCTACAGGTGTAGAGCAAACTAAGCAACACATTTTAATTTTCCAAGAATACTAAAATTTGGGTAAACTTGGGAGAAATCAAGCTCTCAGAGGCAAAGGGACATGGTATAAATCCAGTCTTCTGAATCCCACTATTTTGTGTGGGCATTATTAAAATAGGTTTCATACAATATGACTGTAGTTTGCACTGGTTGTGTACTGTTTTTCTCTACTCAGAATGCAAACCATGAAGGTTAAATGAAGATGGTGGTAAGCAGTAAGCACTTTATACTTATATAGTCTGTGTTTATTTTTGCACATTTGTGCACTCACAATTAAAAAGCAGAAAACTGTGGATTTATTGTTTCGGTAGCTAAGACAGAATATTGAAAACTGGTTTGGTTCTGGTTATCTTGCAATAAAATCTAGTTGTTCTGAATGACTCTTAGGTGAGAAACCAGCTTTTACAGATATATAAGTATAAAGTATATAAGTACAAATAGGCACTGTAAACAGATTCAGAAAAACAGACTCGGGAAAACTGCATTGTGGATGGACCTGCTAATACATTTTTAAAAGGAGATGACAAGGAAAGCTAAAGAAGTTTTATTTTCTCTTTCAATTGTAACACTCTCAGATCCCTAATCAGGCTATAAAATCATGACATTTGGTAGCTTGCTTTCAGCATTCTTGATGTGTTTTAAAGAATAGTTCCATCCTGTAACAGGAATATATCTTATTCAGACCTATACTACTGCTACAAATAGTGAAATATTAAAAAGGAAGAAGGAGGGGAAAAAAAAAAGAAATGTGAATAAAATGTAAATTACATGAAATAATAAATCAAAGACCTAAAGTCTGACATTTAGATTTCTGGTGGTCCATATGTTTTACATATTATGAAACCATCATCATAAACAATTCTTGCTAAAGAATACAATTCACATTCTTCCTAAACCATCCTATCTCATTTGTTTACAGTTTCTTTCTCAAAAGCTTCATTAAATTGAAGACAGCATGAGCAAGTTGAAACAATTCATAAAGAAAAAAAGATCTCTATTAAATAATGTCAACATCAAAGGCAACAATAAGCAATCTCCTGCAACGGGAAGGCTGTGAAAGCATCTTTTGAGCTGGTTAAAAACTGGCAATTATCAATTTCATTTTGACATGAATGAGAGGGAGGAATGTTCTGTACATGCTTTAATCTTCTAACATATATTTTATAAAAAAAAAAATTCAAAACACCTTAAGATATTTTTGGTGAATATTTAACTAAGCCTGTACTAGCACAAACAAGTTTACAGCACTGAAAGCATTATGCCTAATGTGTTTGCTTTATCCTTCAGTTTTTATAGAGCCCTACTGTTTTTGTTAGCAGACAACGGTCTAGTATTCATCCAGAGAAAAGAAATCTGTTGGGAAGAGGCTACCACTGCATGAAAATAACATCACCTGCAGCCCTCTCCAGGGCTGGGTCTGAGGTGCTGTTGCAAAAGCCAGTGTCAGGAAAGAGAAGCATCAATACTCTACCAATGGCAGATGTCTTTCCAAAGAGCTCCAGCCATCAAGAAAGATGGAATGAGATAAAGAAGACAGGGAAGTCTTCACTGCACATTACAGGAGGGTAGCACTTGGCTTGCTTGGCCCCTTATGAACAGTGAAACCACCACTTCAGAAAGCAGCAGTCTTGCACAAGTGCAGATTTATCACAGTGTGCATGGGCAATCAGTCTGTCTGTGTCCGAAGGGAAAATGCTAGTGTATAGCCTTTCCTCATCACTATTAGGCCCACTCCCCTATAGAGTTTAATAATGTAGTCATGAGATTTCAGCTATAATAGCTTATACTTCATTATTCACAAGATACTCTATTGAAGCAGATCTATCCCATGCACAGACCAGCTGATACAAATTTTTTTATGTTTTAATCTTTTATGATTATAGTAGAATCAAAAACAGAGAAATGCAAATTACTTCTTTTTTTACACTCAGTTCTAGTCACTAGTTTATAACCATATCCTTTTTTTCACTTTTGTTCTTATCTACAGAAGAATAATAATCCAAGACAAAGATATTAATTATAGTTACCTAGAAGATTTTCATATGTCAAGAATGTTATATTGAAGTTACGATCAAATAGGTTAAATGTTTGTAAATTTAACATAGAATAAAATAACTGTACATAAAAGTAAGAACTATTTCTTTCTAATTAGGGGGCATTAAAGGCCACCATAGACATTTTACATCTTTCTCAAGTTGTTTAACACAGGTTTTGCCTGCTTTCTAATTATTTTAAGGGGGATTAAGAGTAATGGCACCAGCCATTCTATTTCCCCTGCAGATTCATGTTCATATAATACAGAAGAATTCCATAGAAAATGTGTTTCTGAAAAGCTGATGGGATTGTTTCAGAAATTCAAAAGATACCCCAGACACATTTAGCCTATTGGAAGTTTAGAAGGAAAGAATTTCCTGTGATGGAAAAACATGGTGTTCAGCTCACGGTCAGAGCTGGAATGATTCATTTAAAACATTCCTTTTGAAGAGCTCGTGTGTCTAAAAGCTACTCTCTTATTTTCAGGCTTTCTCAGGTGATTCAATAAAGTGTATTATCTTTTCCTATAAGCCTCACTAAGCAAAGGGTGTCAGACAAGCCTTGGACCCCAATCATTGCTTAAGGAGAAATATCCTGAACCTTACTATGCTTCTCATTTGACATTCAAAATGGATAGGATTACTTCAGTAGGAGAATGCAATTAGCACAACAGAGCTCCTTGTGGAGAATAGCCACACTTTTCTTGCTCAATTAACGGTACTGCTTTTCAAAACCTCAGAATTTTGAGATTATTATGCTACATTTACATAGGACTTAAATTTTTTCAGGGTCCTCTTTGCTTAGTGATGCAAAGTTTGTAGGGGCAGGTAATACCCTTATAGCAACTGAGAAGATCCTCTCCATTTTTTTCTGAATCTGGAAAGCCATGCTTACAGAAGGAAAAACACAATACAGTCACTTTGCCAACCTATATTTAGACATGCAGCTTATGTTCTCGTAGTTTGTGTATATACATCCCACACATTGTGTTGGGAGGTCAATCTGAGTCAAAAGCCGCTCCATTATATAAACCATGTTTAATACGCCTTAAAAACCTGATTTTATTTAAATCAAATTTATGACCACTGTATGATCTAGGTCAAGAATCGGCAGCCACTCAACATTTTCTTATAAACAGATTCAGTTTTCAACTATTTTGTCTTTAAATCCCTTTATGTAATTACCTCCTCCTTATTTCTATGCACACTAATTGATTCTCTAAGGATCTACATTTCTATTTTATCACATAGGCAAGATAAAATGGAAAGATACAACAAATCCTTAGTTTTTCCTAGATCATCTTCTGCTTCCTGCAGAATTCAGTGCTACTGTTTTCACAGCTCAAACTGCCAATTATAGATACTATTATTACTACCATTTACAGGTCTGTAAATGTTAGCCCTTCTGTTCTCCAGGTTTAGCCACTTGTGGATCAGGAGTGAATTGTTTTAAGAAAAACACTAAAGACAGCAAAAATATACTGCAGTAGTCACAACATATGGATGAAATATCAAATGTTGGCAGGCTTAGAGTAAATAGTGATTTATTTATGTTTTTAAGTAGTAGCTACCAGACTGAGAGAGGTAGTGTCTTTGTAGAATTCCCATGAAAACAGAGAGGGTAAAAAATTGGATCCTATAAGTAACAAATTTATCAGTGCTCTCTTTCACTTGTTATCAACTCTGATGTTATGTCTATGCCAGAGTCCTGTCCTCACTTTCCTTTGTGCAATTATTTATAGAGGTGTAGAGCTTTGTACCTCCTTCATATTGATGTAGATGCTTAGGGTAGGTGGCTGTAAAGTTGTGGAAAATATTTTTGTCACTAAATTACATGACCTATTCCAGAATACAAATGAAAAGTAGGTTAAAATCAGACAAAGATGCACAGCATATAGCTCTATATAGTCTTAGTTTGAATAAAAACCATTTGAAGATGGAGGAAAACCTTTTGCAGTATTTATGTATAGTACAGTATAGTACAGCAGGAGCACTGCAGACTCTTCCACGCTGCCTGGCCAACATGTCTGTTTCTCACTTAGGAGACTAGGAAAGTTCCATCTCTTGGGCTATTTAATCCTCAGCTTCTTTGCCAAGATCGCCAGCAAAGCTATCAATTATCACATCACAAAAAGAGAGTGAACAACCATCCTGCAGAAGCTGGCATAAAATCATCAACTCTTTCACATACCTCTTCATAGCTATCAGATGGTAGTAGTTTTGGGTTGCTACTGAATTAAATATTTCAAGTGCTCAATTTTTGAGGGGGAAAAAAAAAGAAAAACTTAAGTCACAATGATGTCACAAGGTCTTACTAGAAGTCTATTCCATGACATTATCCAAGGCTCTGATGGTTCCCATATTTAGGCATATCAGATTCTCTTCTTAGTGCAGTATCCCAATCCTTCACATTAATTTTTAGGTGGGAGCCCAATGGGTCAGTGCCAGCAAGCACACTAATTCTTGTTCACCGGAATCCATAGTGCTGGCGAACATTTTGCTGAAACTCTACTTAAAGGTCTCAAGTGTATTTCAGCACACTCAGGGTATTAGAGCTTTATATCATTTGAAAGAATCCTTTATTTTTAGTGCTAAATCAACAAAGCTGTTAGTGTCATTTTCAGTCAGACTGTCATCTACTGGGAATTCAAAATTACACTCAGCTGCAAACTATTGACACTCCTCTTAACAAAAAAATGTTTTTAATAAATCTTTACATTAGCCTATGAGATAAAAAAATCTTTACCATGAAATATACAAGTGTATAAGTGTTTTATGAAAGTTTTATTAACTTTACAAAAGAAGAATTGGCAGTGAACCATGAACATCCTGTACTCCTAACACGTGGTTATAAATTACATGTTCTTTCCAATAACATCTGAAAAAGAGACTGTAATTTAAATTTCAAAACCACTTGGCATACCTACTATATAGTGCTGACATGAAGTAAAGGGAGGATCTGGAGAGACTCAAACAAAGAGTGAAAATATAAAGACATCCTTAGCTAAAAAGCTGCTGATGAATACAATTCCTTTCCAGCTGGACAGGGATCAAGTACTTGCTTGTCATATCATTCAATGCACTGTTCAATCAGGGATTCTTCCTTTCAACAAAAAGAAAACTTAAGTGCTGCTAATCATCCCTTGTAGAACTTTATCTTGCAGATACCTTCTTTATGTCAGGATTTCTCAATGACCATTGCCAACAGTAGAAGGATCAAAGTTGTTATTAAACAAAAACGCAAACATGCCTTCACTGATGGGGAAAAGCAGTTATCTTGTGTTCTCACATATAAGATTTGCAGCTACTATCAGCTTAATGATATTTAGTGTGAAGTAAAAAAAAAATCCATATGAAGAGTCTGAAGAGTATCTATAGAAAACATTTTACTTTCCATTTCTAGATGACTATGACTGCTCAATTTAATCTATTTATTCTGATTTCCTGTAGTAAGATATATGCCATTTCATCCATTTAAGTATGTACTTTAAAATGATAACATATTCAAAACTGAATTTTGAATAGACCTACTGTTTGTCGTGCCACATAGCAAACTATTCTCTCAAACGTTATAGTATTTTTAAGCCCTAGAAGTGCCTTTAATAGACAATGCATATGTTTACAAGAAATGTAAATTTTTTGCAAGCAGACTGGGTAAGTAATTTCATGCAACCCATCCTCACAGTGCTGTCTGGATAAAACTGGTTTTTCTGCCTCCCAGCAGTATGTGAAAACCCAGAGAGAAGCTAGCTGCCAGTTAGTTTAGTGGCTTGAATGGAACGCAAGCCTAAAGAGAGAAAGCCAAGCCGCAAATAATCATGCAACATCAAGATTCCTTAAGACCAGTCCTTAGCACAAAGCAAACACAGGAGCACTCTGAGAAGAGCAAGTGAGAAATGAAAAAGCCCAAAGAAAAAAAGATTAAATAATCCTAAGATTAAAAAAAACCACCACTGCCACACAGCTTTTGTGAAAAAACAAGTAACAAGATCACTGACATTTTCTAATAGCGTATTTATCAATTCTGTTGAAAATTTGGTAATACCCAGTTGCAGATCTACTTTTGTAAGAGGAGGGGAAAAAGGTCAAAACGGTGAGAAAAAGGACTTCATTTAGAAGACTTTAAACAGATTTGGCAGGCAACTCTAACTTTCTCCAGCCCCTACAGTGAAGTAGTATGTTCTCAGAACCGTGAAACATCCAGTCTGACATTTGAGAAAGTATCAGGAGACAGGACTAGTTCATCGGATAGTTTGGGTCAGGTAGAAAAACAAATTATAGAAAGAAAATGAGTATTAACTCTTAGAAGTCTGTTGGGAAAAGTGATCAGCATGTAGTAAAACTAGTCCAGAATACCTAATCCCTGCTATGGTGGATCAGAAACATGCTGAGAGCTGTAACGAAATTCCAATTCATAGCAAGAATTTGCAACAATCTGGCTACGAAAAAATCTGGACAGCAACTGAAAATACAGGCAAAACTTTTTTCAAAGCCTGTGTCTGTGAAAGACTTTCGATCCATAAAGAAATCAGAAATATTATTCCTAGCTGACTAGATTCTAATGAGGTAGAAAACTGAAGCATAACCATCAAAATGGATCCTGATGTTGATAGTCCTGCCAATAACTGATGTTGATATGTATTGTTTATTCTGAAGAAAAAAAAAAAATAGCTCAATTTCAGACCATATTTTTAGAAATGCATGTTAATCAAGGAGTTGAAGAAGGCAGTGTTTTGGTCTGTAATATTTCGTCCAACTTCAGAATTGGATCAGTTTTGCAAAACTACCAGGATGGCAAATTTTCATTTGCACAAAAGTACTTAGGAAAGTATGCTCCCTCTCTCACGTTAAGGCAGCACTTAGAGGACAAATACTAAGATGATTCAAAAAAGTTGATTTAGTAATAAAAATGGTGTCTTTGATGTCTTAGCTGAATTATAGGGTCAACAGAAATAAAACTGGATGTTAATGCTCTTTTGATCTAGCACAGTAGCATGAATTGAAACAATAACAGTGAAATAAAATACGTAGATTTTATTTCAACCAAAATGCTTTGTAATTCTGAAACACTTCTTTATATTTTTATTCAAATACATAGCTAAAAGAGAAGAAAAAAGTTGGAATTTTCCCAGGATACAATTCCTCTACCTTGCTAGTTGCAGTGGTACTGCATTTTCCAGTGTTCCAGAGAACACGGTCATTTTGCTTAATATGTATTGCACTTTTTCAGACCACATACACTTCTG
This sequence comes from Egretta garzetta, assembly GCF_000687185.1. Taxonomy (NCBI): domain Eukaryota; kingdom Metazoa; phylum Chordata; class Aves; order Pelecaniformes; family Ardeidae; genus Egretta; species Egretta garzetta. The sequence continues at coordinate 2,694,656 of NW_009259111.1, read as the reverse complement.
TCTTGAGCATTAGTTGTGAGTTTAATTTTGAATTATTGTTAGAATAATATATGTTGTCAATGTGAGAAGGCCCATTCAAATAGCACTGGAACAATGATGAAAGAGTAAAAAAAAATTCCCTAGTTTATTTAACTTATTTTAAAGTGACACTCAATCTATACACAAAAGGCAATATTTCTTAATTTCCTGAAAAATCATTCCTATGCTTCTCTCATTTCCAGTCTATTCAATTAATTTCATATTTGCTTATATAGTCTTCATGGCTGAGGACATGGTTTGACAATGCAAAGCTGATAGAAGCAAAAAACCCTGAAATGGTTCCTACGCACAGCAGTTTTTACACAACTGTTCCACTTCCGAGCTGTGGTGCTAAAAGTCTTTTGGGGACTGCTTTGAGGTGGATCAAGGAATTGATCTAGATTAGAAAAGGGAGAAAAAACAAGGTACTGAAGTAACTGAGGAGAAAGAACAACTGCTTTAAGCTAAATGATTGTACCATGGCTTCACTATGACTATCCTTGTGCCTTTCTCTTTTTAAACCTGTCAAGAACGGCATTGAAACAATCAACACCGTTCACACTGGCTAGTGTGTCTAGTTTTCATTAGTGAGCAATGACATTTAGTCCCTGCTAGGCTGCAAGGGAACAATTTGCAATTGCTTGAAGATGGCAGAATATGTTGAGTTTAATCTTTATTCCTATGCTATTTAATATTTTATTTACTCTCTGTTCATTTTTAAGAAAAACAGAACAAAACTAAATACATAAACAAAATAGAACAGAGCATAACAATAATCCACAACTTGAAATCTTTGTGACAAAAAGATTCAGATGCTAAGACATCATCCGCCCTTGATTAAAGACCTTGGAACCTTTGACCATATAAATTAATTTTTCCAGTTCTGAATAAGTGATGCTCTCTACAAAGTAGAACTTGCCCTTCTATGAAATGTGTTAAAGGAAAATATCATACATATAGTGAGAATGTTGGATTACAAGGGCATGATGTTAATCATAGCAGATCACAGTGCTATGGCATAGCCAAAAATAAAAGCAGCAAAGACAAGGAGAAACATGTACTACAATTTAAAATAGAACTCCCATGCTTACAGCAAGATGACACTAATGTATTAGACACAAAGAACTTCTAGCAAGTGATCTCTAACAGTTATTATATAAAACACTGTACACAGACTGTTAGAAAAGTAAGTTGCTTCATATGAAAAACAATGCCTTTTTAAAAACCTGCGGCAAAATGACTACCTTTAAAAACAGTTCAGAAAGAACATGGCTAGCTTGAACTATGTGCAGAATCCCACTGCATTCAATTGTGTGTCCTGCAGCTGAATGAGGGTTACAGAGATAGCACTATGCATTGCTTACATTGTCCTTTGACACTGGCACGTAACAATCAGAATGTATCTCTATTATGCTTGCGGGGCTCAGATTGCCAGAACAGGAAAGGAAGAAAATTAAATTAAATATGTCCATGATACTGTAAACAAGTTACAAGTAGAAAAAAACCCGAGACACGCATTAGTCATGATTTAGCAGTCCCACTAATAGTTCTACAGCTGGAAAAATGCAATAATGAGAAATATAGGATTGTAGTATTTTTATTAAATATTAAGATAGGTTTTATTTTGGAAGATGTAGACTATAAGCACTTCTACAATGATAAATAAATAAATTCTGTGCTTGGTCACATGAAACTTACCTTGCAAAAGAAAATGGAAATATCATAAAACTTGTTCTCATTAAAAAAGAAAAGTAAATTATATGGTCACAAAAGGCCTCAGGGAATTGAAGGGTCAGAAAATGCAAGCACTAGATCTATGTTTTCAAATTCCCTATCTTCATACCTGAAGCTAGAAACCACTTTTTAGCGATTCTACCAGAAAAAAAATTAAAGGTAAATGACAATGGTGTACCAGTCCTCATTATGAAAACCAAGGGGTCACTGCAAAGTTTTGAACTAAGATAAGGTAGATGTTTCCTAGCTCTGAAAAAAAATGCTGTCAACATATCAGATTTATGACTGCTATCTTAGACATGGATATTTCATGCGTGAAGAAGAATGAAAATTATGTGAAACACCAAGAATCCCCTTCCAGTCTTGACAAGGTGATTAAGATGACTACAAATCTGAAGTAGAAGAAAACATGACACAGAATATCCATGGATACAGAAAACACAGAGAATTTGCAGTAGCACAAGCTAACCTCCTAAACAACTAATTACTATATTTAAGGAATAAGCTAAGTAAGATTCTTGGGTGAAAATTCCTCATCACCCAAACTTACGGCAAAATTGTTGTAATATCTTAATGGAAATCTTCTAGGTGAGATTCTTTCTGATCTCTTATTAAGGCTTTTAAATATTTCTTTCTATCTCCCTTCAGAGGAAATGTGTCCTTGGCTTCAGTATACAAATGCCAGCATCCATACACTAGATAATTTAAAACTGTTATAAAATTCTGAAGAAGATTTAGATTCTATCTGCAAGTAGTTTGGATTATAAAATTTTACCACTATGGCCATTAGCCAGGTTGTGAGAGGGCAGTGACTTGAGGAAAATCATTGTTTTAGAATCTTCCAAGGAAAGGTGAGAAATAGCTTGGTAGTTCAAAACTTGGCAACATCAGTGTTCCAAAAGGAAAGTAGGTGAAGAAGGAAAGAAGAGGGGAAAAAAGCAGCTAGAGCTGTTCTGGGTGACCAGACAAAGCTACTGCATAAAAATGCAAACAAATATTCTGGAGACCATTCACAGTTGTTCTGCAAGGAAGTTAATGATGCTTTCCTAAACCCCTGCCTTCTCTTTCAGTGTAAGATCACAGTAGAGCTCACAACAATTCCTTGTAGGAAACCGGTTAGCACATCGTGTATCAATTAATACTTTCAGCAGCTCTTAAGTATTTCTACTAAGTGTAGACAACCTGAGTTTCAAAAGGGGTGGGAATAAACCCCTACTTCTACAGCACAAAGCGATAAAAAGAAGGACCTTCCAGGAATTCAATTCACACCTGTACAGAGCAATGGAAGCCAGAAAAATAAGCAATCTGCATCAGGAGGACACAGAATCCTACCAGGAGGCAAGTTCTGTGAATACTGAAAGGACCAAAACCAGACCTACACAGGTACTGATTGCTTACCTCGCTGGCTTGACATGCACTTTATTTGCCCTCTGTGGTATTACTGATATCAGAGCCTGTCCTCTTCCCATCTGCTGCTTATCACTAAATATGAGAATTTCAATGAAAATTTTACCTCTCTTTCTAAACGGGTTCAGATTTGCCTGTTAACACCTACAAGCAAAATTAAGAAAAATATTAAGAGAAGGCTAGCTTATCATAGGTACACCAGGGACTATGCCCAAAGACTCAAAGACACCTTTCATATTCATCTTTGCCTATCAGTAAAGTTCTGGGTGACCTATTTGATGAGATTACAATATCAAATAACAAATATCACCAACCTGAAGTTCCAGGCAAGGCTGTACTAGCAAAGTAAATCACAGACCTTAAGATTTATCACTCCTGACTATTTTAACATGAATTAATCAAAATTATTTACAGGAGTTCAGTTTTGCTTCCAAGGTACTTTTTATTTATGATAGCAATTACAGAGTCACACACAAAAATTTCTAACATCTATTAAATACTTTCAAACAAATATTAGATCTGTTAAAGTTCTGAATAAGCAAGATTTTTTTTTCAAAGCATTAGGTGAGAATAGTTTTTAATATAGAATAGAGAACAATAATACTGTGATTACAACCTCCTCTGAACAGTTAACTCTTTCAGGCTTTCTTTTGTCTACGATCCATGAAAAGAGCCTCTTACAGTGTCTTGTTTTCCATGTCTCTCCAGCTGTACCTAGCATTGTTAATGCTCCTTATGATCTCCAATATTCACTGCAGCTGTCAGAGGGTTTTTTTCTTCCCTATTCTTTCCAGGTGCTTTTATACATTTTCTGGAAAGATACTACTTTTCTTTTCAGAACAGCAGGACTTCAATATTATTTATTTTTTGTAGCCTTCTATCTCATCCTTATTTTTGCTGTTTATTCAAATCTGCCCACTTATTCTTTCAATAGTAACTCTCTCTTGAGCACTCTGACATCTGATGGTGGACATTAATTCCAGAGTTTAAAAAAAAAATGTTTTTACTTACAGCATAGTAGCATAGAGGTCCTAGACACCTGTCATATCAAAGGAACGGCATTTGTCAGCAGTAAAGGAGAACTTTCACACAATTCTACTAGCTTTTCCTTGCAGAAGAAGTCAAAGGCAATGAAGAGAGGAAAAAAAAACCCCCACCCTAAACAAAAGGCAACTGTGACTGATATGGCTGACTTCAACAACACAGTGATAAAATTTTAAAGAAATACAGAAATATTCTGGAAGTGTATAGGTAGTTTGAAACTTTAGTGAGAACACTGTAATCTTGGAATAAAATTCTGTTCTCCCACATTCCAGCAAGAGTAATTTTATCTCAGATGTGTTTTGCATAAGGTGTGGAATATGTTTTAATGAGTGGAGTATTTTTTGTTTCTTGGGTATCATTTAGAAGTAAAATACAAAAATCAAATTTTCACTGCTGTAAAACAATCAGAAACATCATAATACTATGACTAACAGTATCAGCTCCTCATCTCCCTTAAATTAAAAGTTACCTTAACAACTTTATATGATTTAATCAAGAACATCACACAACTAATTAATTTTATTCTAGATCATATTAATAGAGTCTATTCTGCCATCTCCTTAATGCATGAGTCACTTTAACCTCATCAGCACAGCCATGCTGTGCACCACAATTTGAATCCTATATTCTGGTTCCAGATAGGTTAGAGTACAAACCGGCAGAAAATCAGTGAGTAACTTTAATGTGAGTTGGTTACGAGCAGAGTGGAACCCCCATTTTTGGAGACAAAATGTCCAGTAAGTTAGAAAAACATTTCTTCTAAAGAGAAATACTTGCTATTAAAAGGCCTGGAATAGAAACAAAAATGTTTCATCTTGCTTCCCATTATTATGTGGATACAAACTAGGTTCAGAGCCTAGATAACACTGCCTATGATGTAAGTTAGAGAAAATAAATGTACTTTATCTTGTTTATGTCTCCTGCTACCACAACACTCTTCTGTTCTTGACAGTGTCAGGAAAGGCAAATATGCAGGGCAAGATGTGCCTAAAATCCAGCTATTACTATGGGAAGAGCAGGATGCAGAGAGGAAGAAGGTTCAAAGAAAACCAGAGAGAACACTGAATCAAAGCTAAAGGGAATTTTATGTAAGATGTAGCCAAAATTTAGTATTTGCAGCTGTATAAATTCTCTGGTACCAGTAGACATTAATAAAGTGAAACATTTTGATTTTATGTTAGTTTTTCTTGCAAATCTCTGCTCTTTTTTTTGTAACGTGGGGGCATTGTTTTAGACAGTTTTGATTAAACTTGTTTGAATGCATTTCTTCTGTATGTATAAAATGATCCCCAAAGAAGAATTCTTTTGAATTTGCAAAAGCAGTATATGTTTGCATGTGGTCAATTTTGAAGGTGTATCATTGTGTTCAATAAAATCACAAGTTTGAACACAGCTGATTGAACAGAAATATTTACTGAAGATAAAGAGCTTTGAATAGAATGATTCAGCAACACAAAACTGAAAAGGTAAATCAATAACTTTTTAAATGTTGCTACTGTAACACTTTTTTCTTGCAAAAGAAATTCTATGTTGGGAACTGTTGAGAACTATTGAGGTACCTCTATCCTTAAAAATGTTTAGAGACGATTTAAAATAAAAAGCCACCAGCTAAGTTTAGACATGCAAACATACCAGTATGAAAAATGGTTTATGCATTCAGAAGTGTGAAATTAGCACTTTGTTTTGTTTGTGAGAATTATAAATATAATTGAAAGAGACTTGCCTAAAAACCGCAAGGAATATTGCCAATTCAAAAGAGTAGCCACTGTTATTAATCTACACCCACCAAGTGCTGCTTCTACTCCTTTTTGAGAAAAAAATGTTTAATTTCCTTTTGCTAACTTGCTAACACTTTCCCTATCAAGGCAGAGTTATACCGTTAGGAACGAGAAATAGAAGATCTACAGATACAGTACTTTTTTCCATGCTTTTATGACAATTGCAACAGATTCCTGAGGGGAATGGAAAAGGAAAGAAGGGAAATACGTAAAATAAATCTTGAAATGAATGACACAGCTTTACTATTTTATGTAGCAAGGCAACCTGACTATGCTTCTGAGTATTTGGTAGGGAAACCTACAGTATATTCTACTGATAAAAACTCATTGTTTCAGCAAGTCAAACAGAAATTCTCAAATTCTTCTGGAAGTTTGCTCTAGTGGCCTCTGGAAGAAACGCTCTCCTCAATTTTCCTCAGCTAACATACAGGACTCCACGAGCCCCTGTATGGAAGAAAAGACTATTTTTCTGAATAATTTCATTATAGTATTTTCTAAGAGAAAAGTAAAACTTTGAAATGAAAATCCAGGATGAGATGAAACTAATTTTCTTCTTTTTTTTTTTTTTTATTTATCACAGCTTAAAATCAGGTCTCCACTGGTGAAAAAAATCACATGCTATTTCTCTCCATTAATTCAAACTTACAAGTAACTCAGTTAAGAAATGTAGAGAGGTAAAAGAAGACATTAAAATGTTGAAAGCAAATCTCAACTTCTTTTACTTCTGCTGTGAGGTTTAATTCCTATAGACAGTATTCCCAAAGCCTGCTAGCCATGGCAGTTGACATATGTAGTGCTCTGCAGATGTAGCTGCAGTAACACAGCTGGATATAATGCTCTATGCATCTGGTGCACAGATGTTTGATTGTGTCCTTGGTAGCTGGCCAGATTTTGAAGGATCTGTTTAGTTCTTGGAGTGCAATTGAAAGAACAAGAGAATAGTCCACTGGTAGTAATAATACTCCACATTTCTCTTAACTGCCTTAACCACTCTCACTTTCTCTGTTAAGCTGAGTCATGGTAGTTTTTTCTTACCTTTTCCAGAATTCAGGATCTAGAAGAGAGCCAAATGAGTTGGAATTAAGCAGGCAAAAATCAGAATTCCACTGGAAGTTCTTCGCTATCCCAGAACTCTTGCTTTCAGTCTCTTTTCAGTAAGAACTCAATCCAAAACTCCTTGGAGACACTGGAAGAAAATTAATGAGCTTGGGAATCAACCCTGAAAAAATCTGAAATCATTACTTAACCTGAGCAATTTCAGCAGTGCCATCGCTGCTAAATTCTGTCAGAAAAAAACCTATCCTTCTTTAAAATATATGCTTATTTTATTCTGCATAAATCACCAACATTTTACCAATGTCTTCTTCAAAATGTTTCCTTCAAAATGTTTCAAACTTTGATTTCATGTTGGTTTTAGCTGCAGGTTATCTTTGAGCTTTGCAGTGAGCTGTATGCAGCATTCCAGAAATATGTGTAGCCCCATTAG
>NW_009259111.1:2667215-2687154 GCF_000687185.1 Egretta garzetta | reverse complement strand
ATGTAAAATTGTGACAAATAAGGAATAAATACACAGACTTTAAAAAGACACACCTGCCTTCCTGGGAATACTTTTTGTGTCTTGGATCATCCATTTTCATGAACCCAGCAAGACACTTTTATCCATGAGATAATGTTGTCACTGCAGTTGCAACTACAGTTCATGTATTAAATAGTTACAATGGTAATGGACATAGTGGTATAATTGTATGTATATAAATTTAAAAGTATAGACACAATGAGATGAAATTCAAGTTGTAAAATCAAAACCATGTATTTTCATGAGGAAAAAAACAAAAAAATATTTACTTTGACTTTTCATATTACAAATATTGGCAAAACTGAGATATTTCTGTTTCAGAAACAAAACATTTTTACTTTAACAAAAATATAATTTTGGACAGAAAATTATCACCGCAGATATTTTTAACTAGTTTTTATTAATATAGCTGGTCTTCCTAATCCCATAAGCAACACTAAAATTAGTAGTAATATAACAATTACCTTGCTGTTACCAAATTTCTTCAAGCTTCTGCTTGCTCCCTGTCTCACATTTCATGGTGTCAACCTAGAAAGACAGCAAAAAAAATCCTATTGAATAACTAAGTCTCAGTGTGAGTTTCATGCTTTCGTTGCCCATCTTGAAAGCTGCTTCCATTACTGGCTATTCAGCTACATTGGCCAAAAAGAAGACAAAGGAAAGTGTGTACCTGGACCAGTACAGCTCACTTATCTGACCTGTCCTTTTACTACTTCCTGACCTGTATTCCGAGATAGAAACCAGATAGCTGACGGCTGAGTGGTTAAAGGTTTGCTGAGAAATGAATCTTGAGTTAAAAATTGAGACTTGGCACTTACACATATGAGATGTATCAGTTTTGAAATTCATTCAGCCCTCAGACTTTAAGAGCAGCTGAAGAACATTGCAGTGGTGGCTTTCATCCATAAATAAAGTTACACATTTAACAGCTGAGAAAGCATGCTAAGTGAATGCTAAACGTTCAAGGGAGAGAGAATTTTTACAGAGGGGAATCTTTTACCTCCCTTCCTGAGAACATAAGACTCCGGTAATAAACTTAGAATGTATTAGTGCATAATCTAAAACATGAAGGTTTTTATTCTGATGAGAACTCTTCCCTTTTCACAATAAAATCAAACAGAAAATTCAATTTTTCCTTCTCTGAGGATCCTTGCTTCAGCTGCATCATCTAATTCAAATAAGTATCTACAGTCCAAATCAGGAGATACAACAGATAAATCTGAGTGATGACAAGAAAACTGCAGTAGCACATCAGCAACTTAAACATTCCCCAAATTTCACTCAACTGATTTGCAATGGTAGGAACTGAAATGTTTTATATATTTCCCAGAGTGAGATCTGGCCCCACTGAAGCTGGTTTGAAATGTGCCATTGTTTTAACTGGAAAAAGAATTTCACTGCAATAGCAACATAATTCAGTCCACTCGTGGCATAGAATTCCAGATAATTTTGATTTGTTTGCATCTTTTGTCTACTGTTTTGTATTTTTAATTCATGTAAATATTTGCAGGTATAAGCAAGCAATCTACGTTCCAGAAGGAAAAAAAAAAATCCTGTGGAAGATTGAAAAGTAGAAGCTGGGATATCCTTCCCTTTTTTGCTCTGCTCCTTACCTTTCTCATTTTCTCCTAAATTCTTATTTCAAAGAACAAACTAAAAATATACAAAGATGCATAGAAAATCAAAGGTCCTGTAGAAATAAAGATCACTAAGGTTGTCAACAAGAAAGATTAAAACAGTTTCCATGCATATAAGACCGTAAAGAATTTCTTAGTTTGGAGAAGAGAGAGCTGATGACAAAGGTCTATAGAAACACGAATTACATGGAGAAAGTGAAGAGGAAACAGTTCTTTTCTATTTCATAAAACACAAGAATGAAGGAACACCCCAGAAAATATCCGGGTAGCAGATTTAAAATAATTCAGAATGTATTTCCATACAGTTCATAATCATATTGTGAAACTCATTGCCACCGGATGTTATGAGGTCACAAGGATAAACACATGCCAAACAAGTTCATGGAGTATAATTCCATTAATAAGTCAGACAGTACTTCTGGCTCAGGGCGTATCACTGATTGCTGCAAGCTGGGAGGATATAACAATGAAAGGGTGACTCTGCACTGGCCCTTCTTAAATTCTTTGTAGGCATCTACTCTTGGCTGTGCTTAGAGACAGAAGAATGGTTACACAGCCATGAACCTAACCCATTACGGGACTTCTTAGATAATGGCAGCAAATTATGAACATATTTTTAATTATTGTTGCCATTTCCTCAAATAGATGACAAAGAAGTCTTCCCCTTTTAGTCACAGCAAATTAGTAAAAATATGGCAATCTAAAGCAAAAAGAGATGCTATTTGGAGTATTTATTTCATTTATATACATACATCTATAGAACACATCATATATAAAACTTTTTGTAAGTTTTTCTCCCCCCCAAAATCTGTTCAATTACACTAAAATAAGAAACAGCACACTCTCTTCTGAGCCTTTGGAGTCTCCAAACCATTTGAGAGCTGTTCTTTTAAAGATATGGGAAACCTACCAAAATACCAGATGTTTAATCAATACTCTTAACATTTTGGAAGTCTAGAGTGTGGAAAGGAAATGTCAATTGAATCGCTCTGGAAAATCGGATCTTTTGATTTTCACAGTCTGCAATGCACAATATTGACATTCAAAAAAAGTTGGCTTCTTTTTTAAAAATACAGATCTGTGAGCAAAACCTTCACCATCTCCATACCATAAATATATTTGCTTAAAAAAAACCAACACCGTAAACAAACAACATTTTGCAGAGTTTCTTTGGAGGTTTTGCCTGCGTGTTATAAAATATAATATAATTGATCTCTTATTTTGTAGATGGACACTTCCTTAGAAAGGAATGTATTTTCAACTTCTGAAGGTAAACAACATTAAGTTTTCAGAGTTCTGTGTCTTTACAGAACTTTACAAAATCTAAGTCCTGACAGCTAATGATAAATATATATGAAAATAGTTTTTAAATTAAGTTTGAAAATCTTGATTCATGTTAATAACCAGATTATTTTTGTTAATACTGAACTTCAGTCTCATTTAATCATTAGCATTGCATTTTTATGTTGAAGACAAGAGGATTCTATTATACATATTTTAATTTATTATTATAGAGTTTAACTCCAGGACATTCTCTTATGTTTACTAATAGATGCCAAATTGCAGTCTCTGACTTCAAATAGGTCAAGGAGATGCTTTTTGCTGTTTCAGAGTATGCTTTTTTCAGAAACATCTCTACATCAAGAATTTAATTCAAATGCTTCTCTACTCTCTAAAAACAAGTCCCGTTGTGAGCATATGTATTCTGCCTTGTAATACTGAAGCATAATTACTTCAGTCATTTGATATTTCTTCTTCCATTGATAGCATGCCAAATGATATCATGATAGATCTATATAAAGCACTAGAAAGATCTTTATTACATCTGCATTTAATCAGTATGGGAAATAGAAAATATATTTCTTATTCAACACATCAAACAAATGTCCAGAAACTGAGGTAGAAATGAAGGGAACAGATTTGGTGTGTCTCCTTGCTGTGCCTTTTTAACTTGTTTGCTAATTTGTTTGACTCATCTTTTCAATGTGTAATCACAGTTTCAAGACATCTCCATAATTACCTTAACAGGATAAAAGCTAGAAATTTTTATACTGGGGTTCTTTACTGACATCCCCTAAATAACATGTGTCAGCTGTCTCAAATTTCCTGGTTTTATTTATAAGCATGTTTGTTAGATACCCTAGAGGCTGAAACAGGTTTAACACAAAAACTCATGACAATTCTTTACTTACATCTATTTATGCTTGCTTTTAACAAAAAAAAAAAAAAAGTTGTTGTTTTTTCCCCCAGTAAATTCAATCTAAGTTGTCCTTCTTACTTTTTATTGTTTGGTTTTTTTATTAAGAAACAAACTCTGAAACAGTTTGAAACATTAGCCTAGCCCAGGACTAGACTTATTACATATATTAAGGGGGCAAGGGGTGAAGGAAGTGAGATTAAAAAAAAAATTGTCTATCTAGTTGCCACCTCAGTGCTTAAACTCTATGCCAGTGAATTCCTGTCAACTGCTGCCAAATCCCTGCAGGGCCAAAGGTCCCTATAATTCTACCAACTAAGGCTCTAAAAAAGCCTGCTACTGAGCATGTTAACACTGCCTACACTGTGGTAGCAATGAGCAGTCTAACATGTCTATATCTTGCAAGAATTCATGAAGTAGATATTCCTCTAATTATTCTGTTTGTAGGCTCTATTTTGGTGGGCATTCTCAAAGCCTACTTAAACTTTACAAAAACACAGCTATATATTATTAACTGTACCTGAACAAAACAGTGCTGGGAATACTTCCTCAGAATGTAGGATACCTAGGGTTTCTAAGTCTAATAATTACTTCTCAGAAGATGTAATTTTACAGTCCAAATCACAGGAGATTTCTCAAACTATGAAGATATATTTTACATGACATGATTACTTCAATTTCTTATTTTCAGTGTGCATGAAATAATAGCCAAAAGAAAGAACACTCCATGGACTGCTGATTAGGAGTGCAATACTGGAAGGCAGAGGAAGTAGAGGGTTCCAGTTCCTGTTCCCCAAAATATATGAATATTTTATATTAAATATTCATTGAAGCAGCAGGTAGAGATTCATCCACCTGCATCCACACTAATATCCCAGCCACCGGATCATAAAGTTCCTTCTTGTTTACCTTTTCAGTCCAATGAATATTTAATTATTTCATGGGAACAGAACATATTCCTGCTTATAAACTGATACTTAGAACTCTCACATGGGAGACAAAAGTACTGGAGCTAAACTCTGTCAGGAAGAAGTATATGCACCATTGCATCACACACATCTTGTGTTGTTACTGCCTGTCTGACCAAATGCTCCCCAAAACGGAAAATGAAATGTTCACATCTATTAATGCTGGAACAGGGAAAAAACCCAGAAATAATACTTTCTCTCTAAAATTCTAGCCCATACATAAAATGAGAAACTTTAGGAAACTGCTGCTAAATGAAATGTCAAGATAAGCTGAACTGAATCACGCTCATCTTGGGTAAAATCTGAGAATCTGACAGAAATCAGAAAAAATCATACTGTAAAAGTTCAAAATCTCTAAAACCTAAACAGACAACCCCACTTGAAAATATATACTTGTTTATATATAATTATCATCACAAATGAGAGATTTCAGATTCATGAGAGGTATTCTTAGTTTTTGTCTGTCAGTCTGATGGAAATTATTAATATTGAAGTTTTCACAACCCCAGACTTTGCTCAGACCCAGCCCTGAACTTAACTTTTCCTTTGAACAGAAAGATGGGAAATAATTGTTACCTGACTCACTAAGTGGAAACCATTCACATCACCTGATATCTTCATCCACCTTATCGAAGAGGATCACATCATCAGCGATCCATTAGGCAGTCATTCTTAACTGTAACATGAATCTCTGCCATGACTACAGTCCTAGACTTACTCAAAGGTGAAGAACGCACTCCTATGTGCAATTAAAAGAATAAAATGCTCAGAAATATAGACACCTAGCCTCAGCTTGTGTCAGATGTCTTGACTGAAATCAGGTAAAATCCATGATCCTCAGGTATAAGTTTGTGAAGCTTAGGTTTGATTTTAGAAGTGTAGATCTATAAATTTAGCAGTATTTTTTGACTCTTGTCCTTCATTTAACTTTATTAGTTCTCCTAAAAAAACCCAATAACAAACAAACAACCCCGCCCAACCAAAACAGAACACAGCAATCATTCTAAACAACCATAACTCTAACCCATCTCCAAAGCACAGGAAACCTTGATGCTTTAAGAATAGTGATAGGGTATTTAGGCCTACAGAAAACTACACAGAGCTTTGTTTGAAACAGCCCTATTTCCAGCTCTTACCCTGTCCCCCAACAGCAATTCCAGACATGGGGAACACAGACCAGAGTGAAATGCAAGAACAGAATCTTAAAACTTACTATGGGCTTTAGTTTCGGTCTGCTTGCTCACTTTAAAATAGGTGCCAATCCACACCTCTCAACCTCAGCTTGCTGTGCCCTAGCCTATATTCTAATCCTAAACCTAAACTTCAAGTCAGGGAACCCACTGCTTCAAGAAAAATTATTGGCTTCTCTTACAGGATCTTCTGAATTTCACTAAGAATCTCAGTTCTGTGCCCTTGCTCTCCTTGTCTAAGATCGTAATCATAACTGAAAGATGTTACTTGAATACAAAATATGCACCCACAAATGCCTGAAAAATAAACAGAAGCAATATGGGGTATCATTTACCTCACATTGCCTTCCAAAATTCAACTACAGTTACAGCTGGAAGACACTTAGGTTCCAGAAGGCCAACTCTAATCTCGCCGTTAACCTTAGCATTTCCCAAGAGATTAATTCTGTCCAGAACTGCTGCACTTTGAGCTTGTGTGCTTTTGCCTGAAATCAACAGCAGGCTGTGCTTTGTAACCCTGAGTATTGCCCTGGTCTGCAATATAAATCTGACATTCACCACAGCCCAAAGAGGAAAAAGACAACGTTCACATCTATTGATAACTGCTCTCAGTTTTGTTGATCAGAGCAGCCAAATTACAAGAATGACTTTGGTTTCACAGCCTTTCCCTCCTTAACCCTAGCCTTCCCTAAAGACTGTGAGCTCTATGATGCCTGCAATTTAAGAAATAGATTTTCATCTCAATTGATAACCACTCACACTTTATTACTCTGGCTGCTGCTGAAGTCATCAACAACACATGCACAGTGGCCACAATCTTGCTGAGCTCCAATACCATGCTTGACTAAAAAAATTACATGCTCTAGCATTTGAAAAATTAAGGTAGAAAAATCATATCAAAAATTCAGAAATACACAACTCTATATCCCTGACTCTCCCTAATCCTAATTTTTCCCCCCAGTGTAAAGCTAGGAATTCATCACTGCGTAGTAATTAAGATTCAGACATGCATATCTGTCGATGTTAAGTTTACATCACAGAACCCTTCAAATTACTGCAGTAATTCAGCTCTGATCCCTCCATTAACAAACACAAATTCCATTCTCAAAACTTGGCCTAAGCTTCTGCAAAGAATAGCAGTCCAGGCTACCTGAAATGTTAAAATAAGTTAATTGAATCTTGCTATCTGTACACAGTCAAGTTCAGGCATTGCTCAAGTGAGTAATGAGCCCGTGTTCTGCAGCTCCAAGCTTTCTCAAACCTAATCACAGAATCACAGATTGGCAAGAGTTGGAAGGGACCCAGTTGCAGTACTTAAATATTTAGTAGGCATATCCCTCTTCTTAATTAGACATTCAAACTCACTCCTACCACCACTACTGTATCTTGCCAGATCCTCTAAAATACAACCCCAAATCCCATCGGCAACTATGAAGGCATGAGAGAGGTCTATCTTTGACAGTTATATTCAGGAGATGCTGAGTCCTAAAAGATCAGAAGTTCCATTAGAAAGGAAGACACTGGCTTTTATTATTAAGGGCATGTTTACCCTGACCTCTTTCTTTCTCATGAAGATAGCCTATTCTGCCCTGCTGGCAGTTTGCTTCAAGTATGCTTGACACTTTACATCTGGCTAGAGAACCTGGGATTTTTAAGTCCTTTTATCAAAGTACTATGAGTTTGTCCAGAATAAAACTCACAATCGCTTTTTATAACTAGTTCTAAAGCTGAGTTAATTGGCATATCTGACACAGTTCTTGTATCATATAAAACTGTCCAACCCCTTCTTAGTGTGTAGTTACTATAGCCAAATGTAAAGAGGATCAAATACAGTATAAAGCAGACTACCAGAATGAGCTATGTGTTCTCATACCAAATTTCAATATATTGTGATACTACTTGGGCAATTCCAAACAGGTAATCTAATGAACCAAGTCTGGCAGAAACATAGAACAAAAACACACACACACACACCCCGACACTGGCATCCCTAAGTTTAAACAGACCAGCTAAGCAAAGGATGACAAAAGGAAACCTTATGCAAGATTTACAGATGGAGTGTGGAAACACAGAAAAAGACTTATTCCACTTTATGCATTAAGTTAGTGGCCAAACCTGAAAGTGCATTCCTATTTCTTCAGTCGATGTTTATAATAGATATTAAATCTAGTCTGATCCAGAAGATTTAACCTAACAGATCTATCACCCCTTTTGTGTTCAAAGTCAGACTTGGGTGTCTGTAGATTGAGAGAAGCAGCAGTTAACAAGGGAACTTGGAGTTAAAGTGCCAAGTCCTCCTTTTCCTTTATTGGGAGCCAAATTCTGCTAGCATTGAGCAGTGAGAGTTAAGAAAACACTCCTCAGCTCATACTGGAGTTTGCCTCACTGGAGGGGAGGAGGTAAGCTACACTTCCAGTCTCAAAGGGGAAGTTGTAGCTGTTAGCTGCAACTTCATAGCTGAAACTGGGCATGGACACAGGACTGCACTCCTCCCTTAATGCCTATGGGAGGCAATGGCTAGCAGCATCCCTTTCCCAGATGAGGTGCAAATCTGCCACTTCAGCAATGAAGAAAAGGAGATATGTGCACTTGGCTTCGATTTCAGCAGAGAAGTGGCACCTAATGGCTCAGAGGCAATTAAGAGCATCTCTCAAACGTGACTCTTGGCTGCAACTCAGCAGCTGTTCAAAGAGTAGAACAGAGCTGAATGAAGTGGACAAACTTACTACTCACCGTGGGACCTATGCAGGTAAAAGCTATAATGAGAGCTTTAGGAATGTGAATACATGATAAGTTAGAGTACAAACCCAGGCTCTCTGTTGGGCTCAGCAAAGAACATAAACAAAGCTTAAGTCTCAGATCAGTACCTTAACCAAAAGACCAGTTTCCTGTGGCAGCAATACTTTGTTTTAGAGTACCCTGACAACCAGTCCTCAAAGGAACTCAACATGCCAACTTCATTATAAAATCAATGAATCAAAGGCATTCAGCACCTTACAGGACCTATGATGGATAAGAAAGCTTTAGACTCTCTTCTTGTTATCATGACAGACAAGACTACAAAAATCACAAGGAGAAAACAGACCATCAGTCATTCAGTAATTATATAGCAACTGCAAGGCCATTTAGTTACTGTGGGATAAGCAATAGAATGCTTAATAATTTAACCAATTACCATTCATTATAATAGCCAGGTTGGCATTTGATGATCCACGGGGGTCTCACCTGCCTCTTCACATACCCAACAGTTAGTGTTGCCATAGTAATGTTGTTCACACCTCTCCAGTTCAACTTCTGTCAGTCTTCAGTGTAAACTCCTATTTTGAGAACTATCAAGAAAAGGCTTACAAAAGAAGTACAAATTATATAATGCCCTGCTGAAGGCCATTTTTATGGCATCTTTCTATGCTGACAGGTGTACTATTGCCTCATCCATGGGACCAAAGTTTGTTTTCAATGTGCTATACTTATTTGACTGATATATCTAAGATATAAATGAGAAGGTATAGCTCTGCTGGCCACAAGACTGAAAACTACTGTGCTTAGGCTGTGGTGCATTAAAATGACTAACAAGAGCATTCAGCATGTTTCATATTGGCTAACCTAAGCATAATGACAGTTTGCCTTTTTTTTTTTAATGGTTATAGCCATTACAGTCACATCTGGTGGATAAATATCTTCTTGCTGTTCTCCTACAGAAAACAGTAGTTGAATAACATTTAGACATATCTGAGTGAATCTATTGAACCTAACACAATACAGCAGTATGTTGTTCTTTTGGGTTGTGGTTTTTTGGTTGTTTTTTTTTCTAATTGTTTTTAGGAATACAGGCACAAGAGAGGAAACATGAAATCTGAAACACAGTATTTGTACTCAAATCCACTGAGTCTTTCCATAGTCTTTGATAGGCTTAGTATGATAGTTTAACTCGGGAAGAGACTTCTGAGAGATACAAATGATTTAACTACTATAACTTCTTATTCAAAAACGGAAAGGCTACCTTTCATTCTTTATAATCATATTTACATTCTCAAATTAGTTTTCAGTCTCATCCCTTCTGTTGTACTCATTTGAGCCTAAAAAGCCTGAAATCCTGGACAATATTATTTCAGGAAAATTTGTGCCTGGGCACAGACTTAGGTATTCTGGCTCATTTATAGTTCAAGGTCCGTTACAAAATGAAAACTCAGGGCAAATCTGTGAAAAGAATATATAGAGGCTGAGTTAACCTGGTCCTAACTTTATCAAAGAAGTCAATTCGGGGTTTTGATTCAAGCCATGTGAAAGGTATGGTATTGTCTGTTTAAATGGGATAATAAAGGAATTAATTATTTCATCTCACTTTAGTGAAGTTTAAAGAAAATGGGGACTGTGAACCTACAGAGAATGAAACTAAAATAAACAACGAGGAAATAAAATCACTAACATGTCACACTAAAGATTTTACTGTAACCTCTACTTGTTCTAAAGAATAACTTTCTAAGCTTATTCTCTAGACTATGAAGTTGCAAGAGTCAGAAGAGACAGTGCAGTTATGTGAATGTTCTAAGGTGAAGCAAGACACCTGTGCTTCCTGCAAAGGAACAGGTTCTGCAGGCTAGCAAAAATACCCCGTCAACCATCAGAACTACCTCTTACGTCATTCTTCAGACTTGTGTTACATAGCACAGCCATTTTGTGATGTTTTGTCCTCAGGAGGCCTTGTGGACCTTTACTTACAGCATTCTTCTGGCTGTTCTGATGCAAATTCTGCTAAATTCAGTTTGTGCAATCCCTCTGCTTTATGTGCATTGCACAGCATCCTACCTAAAAATTTAGAACAGCAGCTAATGTCAGAATACAGTGCTGATATGATGTAAAAAGCTAAAGCTGGAAAAAAAGGCAGTTTACAAAAGGAGTAGGGAACATGAAAAGAGAGCTAGGAAATAAAATCTTTAAAATATAGATGAGTCCAGGATCTCTCTCCCACAAACTTATTTTGGCTTAAGAGATGCTAGCAGGTGGCAGATATGTGACTGTGTGGTTGTCAGTCAGACCAGAACTTTTCCTAGAGTTCCTTAAATGAAGCGTCTCTCAGAGGAACCATACAAAGTAATTATGGTAGGTACTTAAGCAAATGGACTGTTAATAACCAGATAGAGGTGATAAGCCTCCCAGGCCAGCTGGAGACCTGCTGGTGAAAAAGAAGAAGGAACTGAGGAGCAGAATCCGTTTTAGTAGGGAAAAGGATTCTGTAAAATATTGGCTGATATCATTTGTGGAAAAAAAAACCCAAACAAAAAAACCCCACAAAACCCAACCCAAAAAACCTGTCATCAACAAGCAATCTCATTGATGCTAAAATCTGCTGGCTATCTTCAGTCTCCTGCTTCTAAATTGCTGGCTGAAATAATTCATAACTAATTTGTTTTGTTGCCCTAGAAGAATTGATGGAATTATTTTTATTCTTTTTTAAGTTGATGCGTGGCATGACTTTCTTTCAAAATTTCAGCTGTTCTCCACAGTATATCCCTAGTCTCTGAAGAACTATAATTGCTATCAAAGGATATTTACCCAACACACCTTGTGGTGATCTCTCTAATAAAATTTCAGAAAAGGCTTTGGAATGCTAAATGTGGAAATACTGGGAAACTTTTTCAGTGTAGTCCTTAACAGCAGTGGAGAGAAGAAATGACATGTGCAATGAGATCCAGGCTCACATCATGAAACAGCAGATACTAGAAATATATTACTACCCAGTCTGGACAGTTCTAATGAACCACAGAAGGGACACAAGAACATCCAGGACTGGGGTCCTGGATATGGAAGATCAAATTCATTACCATAATATTATTTCTTACTTTAATATGTTACCCTAGACAATCTGAGCAAGATTTTTGTGCCTCAGTTTCTATTAAGGCAGACTGAGAGGATCTGGTCACCAAAAAAACCCCTCTCCAACTTCAGACTATGGGAGTCTACAGAAGCACTTTCTGTTCATTGAGCAGCCCAAGGACAAGCTATGGATCTTAACAATTCTTTTGCACAAATCAAGTTCTGCCTGTGCTCACTCCAACCTAGCCAGCTGCAGTCCACATAGCACTCTTTATACCATGCTCAGCCAGTCTCGGGGGTTAATTCTGCAAGATAATTTGGGGGAGGGGGAAGGGAGAGGCGGTGGTGTTTGTTTGTTTTTTAATTCCCTGCTTCTTCCCTCCAAGACACAGGTGTGATTGAGAGTCATTACAAAGAAGTGGTACTCCTTACTGTTGCTCAGTTCAATCACATCTGATGCACTTTCTAAGTGGTTTCAGAACAGTAACATTTATGCAAATATCCAATAGAAAGACTCTGAAACTTGTGACCTTGGGATTTCCAGGCCTGCTGTTGATCCTAAATTAAAGCACTGACAGCATTAGTACACTGCAACACGAAGCCTCATTCATGATTCTTCCCCCTCTACCTCCCTCCAGTTTCTGAATACACAGAGAAAAAACTAGATTCAGACAGTATTATTACATTTAAAAAGTCAAACACTCAAAGATAAAAATCTTCAGAACTAAAATATCTGACTTGTTTAAAAGGAAAGAGTAACAGGAGTTTTTAATGTAAGTGAAACTTTTTTTTTTAAAATGTTGCCTTGTTTTAGCTGATATTCTCAAAAATATTCACCCTGATGCAGGCAATCTGCATGCTGAATGTCAAATCAAGCAGCTAATATTTTTTCAAAGTTTTAAGCTCCCAAAACTTTGTCCCATAACAAAACATCAGGCAAACTTTATAATAGACAGAGGTACTAAGCAATACATATAGATGGTTTTTGACAAAGGAAGTACAAAAGTACACAGAAGAACTAAAACTGTAGACAGACATAAGCTGTTAGCTGACAGCAAAACAAAATTCTGAAGACCTGTACACATCAGCACAGCCCTACCTATATTTCTTCATAGCATGTCTGTTAGTAAAATCACAATGCTTGTAATTTACTGATTCTGGAAGCACAGTGTTTTATAAAGAGGGAATACCTGTAATTGCCATTTTATGTTGTGTCAGACAGTGATGAAGAGCATTTCGGGTAGCTGAAGTATCTGACAAACCTGTGTATTCCAACCTCACTTTAGTTTCCACTTGCAAGGTTCCTTCTAAGCATATCCATAATTTCTTAAACCAGCTATACAGTTTGATTATATATATTTAGCAGAATTATCCTGAAAGACCTTGCACGTTAAAATGCTCAACTTACAAAACCAAAATATATAGTCAGCTACGTATAACTGGGAAAGGAAAAATCTCCGCTGGGGAACCATACTTAGTTGTGGAGGGTATAAAAAGGTGGCCTTCCACTCTGCATAACTTCAACAAGGGATTGCCACATTTTTAGACTCGTTGCTTACAGGTGAGCTAAGACGGTGCACCCACAAAAGACATGTCACTTTGGAGGTGAAAGGATAGAACTTCTGCCCTCATATTAAATCTAAAATAGGTGAACATCCTTGGAAAGATTACTACAAACTCTTCCATACATCAAACTGTTGTGATCTGAAGTTGAAGGCCAGAATCTGCCCTTAGCTATCCAAGTAGAAGAGTCAAGATCAGTTTTTAATGGCCTGTGAGTGCATGAGATTCCAGGCTAAGTCATAGGAAAAATAAAGCTTAAAGGGATCTCTGGAGTTCGTCTCAAAGCAGAGCTAATTTCAAAGGCTCACAGCCTTTACTGATGTATGGGGCTGTTCCCCCCGCCCCCAGCTACAGGACATTCTGTCTGTCTTTTTCAAGTTTAGGCGAGGTTTTTGTCAGTCCAATTCTCCAGCCCAGTAAGGTTCCTCCAAATGGCTGCCTACACCTTCATCATAGCAACCACTCCCCCTAATTTTGGGTCATTCATGAACTTGATGAGAATGCATTCCAGCGTGTTGTGCAGGTCATTGATGACGACATTAAATGCATCAGCCCCAGAGGAAGGCCACTCATAACTAGCTGCAATTAAGACTTTGAACTACTGATGACTTCCATTCTGCCCCAATAGTCCAACCACTTTGAAGTCCACCCATCCAGTCCATGTCTCTCAACTGTGTCTATAAGGATACTGTGGAAAGATGTGAAAAGCCCTGCTAAAGTCAAGGTAGATAAAGCACATTGCTCTTCCAATTTTCTGCAGATTCAGTTGTCTTCTCATAGAAGGTAATGAGGTTGATCAGAAATCACTTGTTCTTGATAAGTCTATGCAGACTGTTCCCAACCATCTTCTTGTCTTTCACGTGCTTGGTTTCTGTAAAGATTTTTGATGTTATTTTTTTAGGCTGACAAGCCTGCTCTTCCTCAGATCCTCTTTCTTGCCTATTTTTGAACATGGGCACAGCATTTGCCTTTCTGCAGACCTCAGGGACTTTCCCCAGTGAACACTACTTTTCCAAGAAAACAGAGGCCTCTTAAATGAGTCAGCCAGTTCCATCAGCACCCTCAGATGCATTCCATCTGGCTCCATGGACTTGAAAGCATTCTTAGTTAAACTCCAGTTCAATCTTCCTCTGCTAACCTTTCTCTCCCAGATTTTGCTATCAGTCCCAGAGACCTGTAAAGCTAGAGAGAAGATCTTGCTAGTAAAGACTGAGAAAAGAAGGCACTGAGTAACCCACCACAAGGTTATCAGCCCCTTTCAGCAGTGGGACAAGAATTTTCTTCATTTTTGTTCCTGGCATACCTGTAGAAGACCTTGACATCTTGTATCTCTTGCCAGCTTTATCTCCATCCACATTCTCATGACTTCAGGCAGGCTTCTCTTTCACAACCTGTCCCTGCTTCCATCTCTCATACACTTTTTTTTTTACATTTCAGCCTGGTCAGGAGTTCACTGTTCAGTTAAGATGGCCTTCTTCCATGCCTGATCATTTTCTTGTCCACTGGAATAGGTCATTGTTGTGCTTTGAGGTGGTTGCCCTTGATAATTAACCAGTTTCTCTGCCCTAAAAAGGCAGCCTCCCATGGGACCCCACATTCCAGTTCCTTAAATAAGCTGAAGCACTGTGAAAGACAAGGGATTTATTCTGCTGCTTACATGCATTACTTCCCTCCGGATCTTAAATTCCACCATTTCCTGGCCACTGCAGCAAAGGCTGCCATTGACTGTCATCTCAACTAGTTCTTCTTTATTCATGAGTAGCAGACCTAGCAGAGCACCTCATCTAGTCAGCCTTCCCAGAAGATGTATGAAAAAAAATCATCTTGTACATTATTCAGTACTTCTGACTTTCTGTCTTCCTTTGGAAAGTGTTAAGAAAAAAGCATCTCATTTTTTAAAGAAGTTACTTTGTCAAAAATAGACAGTGCTTGTCTCATGTATCATACTTTTTTCCTTTAACATTTTCAACAATATAAACCTTTGGGTTTCCAGGGAAATATTTCATGAAGAAACCTTATCCTTTGTTTTTATTTACATGTTGAATTGCAAGTGCATTATTTTATGTTTCCCTCAGAGGTTAGTTCAAAATCAGAATCTTCAGTGGGGCTGACGAGCAGCACAGTAATACGTATTCATGTCTCTTCCTTCAGGATCTTGATCTAAATGAAATTACAGCTAGAAATTTTTTGATGAAATTGACAGGATATTAGTTGTGAAAAAACTCTCATATTGTTTTCACAAATCCCAAAGCAGAAATGAGTACACAGTACAATATATACATGGAATGGTCATTGAGGTCTTTTAATGAATTTGCTTGAGACAAACTGTTGTGTGACTTTAAGTTACATGGTATTCATTCTGTAATGACCACTAAAAAGACTTGGGCATAAGCAGGTACCCATGAGGAAAAGGATCAGGTTTAAGGCATCTAAATAACAATTTTCCAATGCTAAAGGTGTTCATTCACATGAAATTCTCATTAAGCCCTGATTTTGCAAAGAGCTAAATAGCGTACCTTAGTTTAGACCATGCAAGTTTTGTCAGATGATCTGAAATGCTTAAAATTCATGTCCGTTACTTTTCAAGGTAAGTGTCATTGTCAGCACCTTTTTAATCACATGCTTTCAGTCAGATTTTTGAGACAGACTTACGATAGTAGGAATTTAAATTGTTGAACTCTGACTCTAATCGCACCTTTTCTGTGTCTTTCTCATTTTGACTTTTCTAGTATATCCTACGTTCTAACACTTATACAGAAAATTTTTTCAAGAAATGCAAGTAATTTATCTCAAATTGTAAATCTCCAAACAACAGGTCATGGAAAAAAAGAAAACTGGACAGAAAATTCAGTAAGTATTTTTGACTAATGTCACTCCAAAAATTTGTAACCCTGCTGTCCTCCTCTAACCCCCATGGACTTTCTTTCCTTTGAAAGGAGAAGAGGCAAAGAAACAGACAAAAGTTCCCAAGAAATCACCATTTTACAAGCTGTTTCCTCAGTTTTTGCAGTGGACTGAAATAACACAGGCTCTGCATCGCTTCAGTGATATTTCTAGAGGTCAGTGCTGCTGACACTGCCTTGGCGAACTATCTATCCATTCTGTGTTTTCTCATGTAAAACCAAGTAGCTGCCTGTGGGAAAACTTACAGTCAGATGTTCTAGAATTGTTCTTCCAGAGTATTGTAGATCACTTTGTAAAGTAAAAGCCTGAAAATGCTAGATAATTTCAGTGGCTCAGCACTGGTCTGCTAATATGCCAGGAAGAATAAGCAATTATGATTTTCATCTAAGCAACATATGCTGTTTGCTGTCCTGTTCCAGCTGTAGGTTAGATGCTGTTAAGATTAGGCCCCTTCTCTCCTCGTACTTGCACACAATTACTATGAAGAGGCTGGCCACCATTGTTACCAGTCTATTCTTTCTGAATGGAAATGGCAGAGAAGTTTTCGATGCAGCTGCAGCTCTTCAATTGTATAACTAGTGCTGGCCCCAAGCCAACCCTCAAGAACTCAAGTGGCACCAAAAGATACTATATTGATTTGCAATCGAACATAATAGGCCATCAGCTTAATTATTACTGAAGTGACAAGGTTCTGGATATTTCATATTTATATTTCTGAGGCCTGTGAAAGATGAATGTAAATCTTTTAAATGCCTACATTTGCATATCTTCAGAAGGGTTGAGTGCTCTTACTGTATTCATAGCCTGTGAAAGACCTAAAGGACTGGCTATTCAACTCAGGTTGCTAGATCACACAGTCACTTACTTGCCTAAGGAAACAAGGCTATAAAACTAAACACATTCCTACAGGAAAATATCCCCAGATATCTTGGAGACACTAAAAAAAAAATGTATGTTGATCACTAATATCATCCCCATGGACCTTTTCATCCCCCTGCTCCCTTAGGGAAAAGATTGCTTGAGTATAAGAGACTGAATTGGCATCATCTAGCACTGTAAGCATCTCCCAAAATTCCTATTGCACTGAGTTATTTCTTGCAACTGACTCTCACCATAGCTTTCTGACAGAAGGTCTGCAAACAGGACTGAACATTTTGAAGAAGTGTACGCTAGGGGAATGCAGGAACATTTACTGGCTAGAGAGGGAGACCAAGACCCAGGATTTCAGTGCTGTCACTAGCCAGCTCTGTCATACTAGGTGGTCAGTTAGCCATCTCCTAATGATATGCTTCTCTTTTTGTTAGGAGTATACAACACAACCTTTGCACTCAGATCCTGTGACCCTTATTTACTGAGAATCAGAAAAATGATCATTAAGACAGGTTGTTTTAATTATATAAAGAACCACTTCCATTTTAATGACCCTAGAGCCAGTTAGAATTTCTACACTTGTCCTATACCTATAATCTTCCGTGCAGGTTCCTCCATAGCTAGGTCACATTTTTACTGAGCTCATGTATACACCAAGCACTGTTTTCTCCCTTATTCCTAGCCTATGAATTGTAATTGTCCTCAAAAGTGGTCTCTCTTGCTTTACCATTGGCATTTGCTGTAAATTACTTTTCACATTGTAAGTGGATAGCTGAAAAAAAAAATTGTTTCTCCAATTCCCAGGGAGATAAACAAGATGCAGATGACAACACTCATTTTTGGTTCCGTAGGGTGGGAGAAAATATTTGTTGCCATGCTTATCCTCTATCTCCTGTCAGTAACATTATTCCCAAAGAATTTAGGCTTGTATGCTCAAGTGTCAATGCCCTCTACTGGAGGGAATACGGCTGAACTTCTTATCATAAGAATCATCTTTTCTAGTGCTATCCATATGATGACTTCTTATCACTGCCTAAAGAGGAGGTCTGTTCTGAAACAGATGGCTGACAAAGAGGTTGTTTCTGTATACCTACTGGATCCTATGAGACAGTAACTTTGTTCAACTTCTTAATATTAAACCAGCCCAGTACTTTTAAACTTTCATAAAAAAAAAAAAGTTAGGGGAAGATGTTTGCCAAATAGAAATGGAACAAGTTCACAGGAAAATGCTTTTCTTCCTTGCCTGCTGTCATGCTCACATCCTCCTCCCCCCTGCCAAACCAGCAAACTGCAATGTGTAGAGTCAAGATTTTCCAAAACAGCTAATGACTATGTGCCCTTTGCTCTTTGGGAGATCAATTATGACACTTCCAGACTATTCTGAGAAGCAAACAAGTTTGCACATTTCCACTTAAGAGTTTAAATGCAAATACAAACTAGTTCATAACTGAAATCCCATTAAAAACAAAGGAAAAACTAAAGACTAATTATATAAAGAACCACTTCCATTTTAATGACCCTAGAGCCAGTTAGAATTTCTACACTTGTCCTATACCTATAATCTTCCGTGCAGGTTCCTCCATAGCTAGGTCACATTTTTACTGAGCTCATGTATACACCAAGCACTGTTTTCTCCCTTATTCCTAGCCTATGAATTGTAATTGTCCTCAAAAGTGGTCTCTCTTGCTTTACCATTGGCATTTGCTGTAAATTACTTTTCACATTGTAAGTGGATAGCTGAAAAAAAAAATTGTTTCTCCAATTCCCAGGGAGATAAACAAGATGCAGATGACAACACTCATTTTTGGTTCCGTAGGGTGGGAGAAAATATTTGTTGCCATGCTTATCCTCTATCTCCTGTCAGTAACATTATTCCCAAAGAATTTAGGCTTGTATGCTCAAGTGTCAATGCCCTCTACTGGAGGGAATACGGCTGAACTTCTTATCATAAGAATCATCTTTTCTAGTGCTATCCATATGATGACTTCTTATCACTGCCTAAAGAGGAGGTCTGTTCTGAAACAGATGGCTGACAAAGAGGTTGTTTCTGTATACCTACTGGATCCTATGAGACAGTAACTTTGTTCAACTTCTTAATATTAAACCAGCCCAGTACTTTTAAACTTTCATAAAAAAAAAAAAAGTTAGGGGAAGATGTTTGCCAAATAGAAATGGAACAAGTTCACAGGAAAATGCTTTTCTTCCTTGCCTGCTGTCATGCTCACATCCTCCTCCCCCCTGCCAAACCAGCAAACTGCAATGTGTAGAGTCAAGATTTTCCAAAACAGCTAATGACTATGTGCCCTTTGCTCTTTGGGAGATCAATTATGACACTTCCAGACTATTCTGAGAAGCAAACAAGTTTGCACATTTCCACTTAAGAGTTTAAATGCAAATACAAACTAGTTCATAACTGAAATCCCATTAAAAACAAAGGAAAAACTAAAGACATCAGACAGGAATTCAGTTTTGCTGTAAACAGGTGTTACTAGTTCAATATTCCTGGCTCAATCTCTACTAAAGATTTAGGAAAACAGAATAAATTTTAGTCATATTGCTGCAGTGTAGAGTTGTTTTCCCCTTATTTCTTCCTTCCTTTCCTAGTGTACATTGATGCTGTTTGATTACTTCCTCTTGATAGTATTACAGGAAAGGCAGCACACAACACACTTGCAATCGCTGTTTGTTATCAAAAGGATTTAAAACAAAGGAAGATGGATTCTCCAGT
The DNA here is from genome assembly GCF_000687185.1 of Egretta garzetta. Taxonomy (NCBI): domain Eukaryota; kingdom Metazoa; phylum Chordata; class Aves; order Pelecaniformes; family Ardeidae; genus Egretta; species Egretta garzetta. Next base: position 2,667,244 of record NW_009259111.1, on the reverse strand, counting down.
ATGATACAAGCAAAGAATATTATATGAAC
>NW_009259111.1:2632454-2667167 GCF_000687185.1 Egretta garzetta | reverse complement strand
CAAAGAAGAGTGACTCTGATACAGGATTAGTTTGAAAAGTTCAATTGCTTTCCTGTGGAACTTTGGGTCTAGCCCACATAGTTATCATCTAATAACTGCTATATACTTTGTGAAGTGAGTGTCTGATCTCTGTCTCCTAGAAGTAATACTGTGTTTAAATTGCAAAGACCATAGTCACAACGTGCATTCATGAGAGAATACCGTGAGATCAGAAACCACCATGCTGGTTTAGCTTGTTCTCTGGGTCATGTTTGGAGTGTACTGCTAGAAAAATTTGGGGGGCTTTGTGTTCCATTGCTAATAGATGTAATGACTTAGGTAGGAATGTACATGTCAAAACATTAAGAGGATACTGACATAATTTTGCTCACTTATCTTGAAAGTAGAGTATAATTTCCCAACCAGAAACATTCAATTTTTCCTGTCCTTTTCCTGACAGTAACAGGATGGTCATGAAAAAATTCAGTTGGGTATAGTGCTTTGGAATGTGAGGTCTTTTAATGGTCATTTTTTAGCCATACATCCGAAAGGCATTAGAAGGGGAGGAAGAACACAGAGAAGTTAAGAGAAAGGAAACACACAAGAGACAGACCTACTGAGGAAAAAAATGACTTTTCAAATTTAGAGGCAACATCCTGAAATTTCATTTGAACAACCACTTGCTTCAGACTTAATAAAGTAAAGTATTTGAACACTGATGCCAAGAAAACTGCAAAGAACAGACGTCAACTGCATCAAAGGGGCAGCCAGACCTACTACAATAGGCACCGAGAATGCTCCTGTGGGATGCTAGCAGTGGTCATCACGGAATCAATCACTAAAGACTTCTGCCAGTGCAATCCCTGCAAAGTGGCCTGGTCTAAAACCAGACTGATAACAAATCACATGCTTTATAGTTGTGTAAAAGGAAAAGAGCTGTACAGCAACCACCTGCACAAGCAATTTCGAAATGAAAGGACGTGAAGATGAAAATTGGGCCATTGTTACTAAGTAGCTGAGAATCCAGCTGAGGTTTTTGTTGTTGTTAACAGGAATAACAAAAGCTTACTTAATATACAGATGGAAAGTGTCCAGAAACCAATGAGAAATTATCGATATTAGCTTTCTATCCTATAGGGCCCAAAGGTATCTGTATAATATGAAAAATGACTGCTTTCTAATTATAGAAAAATAATTGCCTTGAGTAGCACAGAACAAATGCTCTGTTTAAAACAAAGAAAAAAAAAAACCACTTTCATATTAGACTTATTTGTCAGTAAATAAGAAGGTACTACTCCTTTAAATAATCCATCAGTTCATACCTACACAGTGTGATCGCTAAGAGATTTAGTTTTTCTCCATTTCTATATAGAGTGATGGATAATAGCTGGTAAGTATGTACAGCTCAGTGCAGAGAAGAAGCGCAAATAATGTAATCTGTAAGGGAGCTAAGTAGTCTCAGAATATCAAAATATCCCAATCATTATTTTGGCAATTTGGGATTATAATCTTCAGATTTCAAGCTTGCAATAAGACTTAAAGGTAAGATTTTTCAAGAAACAGAAAGTCAAACCCTGACAGATGGAAAAAATGGTTAATAAAATATTTAAATATTTTTCATACAAAAATAAAAAAATGAACGGACCATCTCAGAGTTAATATCATCCCCTATCTACTCAAGTTATAGGCTGGGTTCAGAAACAACCTCTTCATATTCCTGAGCAGTTCCTTACAGGGGTAATTTCACTAAGTCTGTGTAATTACTCAAGACAGCGACTCATGAGTGAACACAAAAGCTTCATAAACTGACCCTAAAATAGCCCAGCCGAAAACCCAAATTACTTTAAAACAAATTCTATCTCAAACCAAGCTGTACCATGAAATAGAGAAGAATGTGTCTTCCTGGATCTCTTGATTTTATAAGTTTTTTTCCTAATGTTTCTTTCATATTGTTTAAAACAAAGACATCTGTTAGGAGGAGAAAACATTTTCAATTCAGAAATAAAAATATCACTAATTTACATCATATATGCTGTAGAAGTATTTATGACATTTATTTATCCTTTTTAAAACTAAAATTATATACTGAATATTAATCCTACTATATTTATTCTGTGGGATCTGTCAGAAGGTTTACAGAATAATCATGTAAAATCCTCTTCCCTGCACAAGCACATGCTACACGCAGGAAACAAAATTTGAGTCAGAGTCCTATTCATTCTACCAGAAGATTCCAGAGTCTTCTCTCCTGTACTCTCCAGGATTACTTCTGGAAGAAGGACACAGAGGCATCCGGCATTGTCCCATACACGCAGCATTAGTCAAAAATATAGGCCTGGACTCCATTCATAGCCCTACCACTGAATTTTTCTGAACTAGTGTTTCTTTTCCTCTTTTTCTGAGTTGTTTGAGGCACATGTCCATAAAGCACTTAGCACAGCAGGGACCTACTCATGACTGAGACTTAAGTGCAATTGGAATGTTAATACTAAAAAGGGGAACAGACCACAGAGGCAAAAACATTGGATAGCAAAACCAGCCAAGCCTGGTATTCAGCAATAGAGGGATCTCCTCTGCTTATGGAGGCAAACAAGCTAAGAGATTGTAGATTTCTCAGAATCAAATAGAAAAGTTCTTTGAAGATTTTTCTTTTCCATGAGTACAGGAAATAAAGGAGTGGTACATCTACAAAGCGAACAAATCTTAAAAGAGAAACTTCTCTTATCCTTCATTATTAGAATTAACCTCCATTTAAATGAGTTAATGAAATACATAAAATTAGTCTTCTTGAAATAGGAAAACTAATACAGTGCTTAATAGTTTATTTCTTTTCCTTCAGCACCCCAAAACTATTGATCTTAGATTCAGCCCCAAATACTGCTGACAGAAATAGGAGCTCAAACTATATCACTGACAAAGAAACTTATTTAGAAGGATAGTAAGCATTGGTAATCAAGAGTCTTTAAAATTGGAATAGCTGTAGCTTATATTTTCCTCTGGAGAACAAAACCAGATTTTGCCCTTGAAGTTGTAATTTATCTTCAGTCTTCACAGAATCACAGAATGGTTGAGGTTGGAAGAGACTTCTGGAGGTGATCTTGTCCAGCCCCCCTGCTCAAGCAGGCTCACCTAGACCAGGCTGCCCAGGACCACGTCTGGACATTTTTTTTAATATCTGCAAGGACAGAGACTCTGCAAAATTTCTGGGAAACCTGGATCAGTGCTCAGTGACCCTCACAGTAGAAAAAGAGTTTCTTGATGTTCAGACAGAACCTCCTTTGTTTCAGTTTGTGCCCATTGCCTCTTGTCCTGTCACTGGGCACCACTGAAAAGAGGCTGGCTCAATCTTCTTTATACCTTCAGGTATTTATGTACATTAGTAAGTATATAAGCCTTCTCTAAGCGTATATAAGTATATAAGCCTTCTCTTCTTTAGGCTGAACCATCCCAGTGCTCTTAACTTTTCCTCAGATGAGAAATGTTCCAGTCCCTTCATCACCTTAGTGGCCCTTGGGCCATTAGGAAGTAGATCCCCCTCTCTTTTGCACTGGGAAGCCCAGAACTGGACATTACTCCATGTGGAGCCTCACCAGTGCTCCATAGAGGGGAAGAATCACCTCCATTGACCTGCTGGCAATGCTCCTCCTAATGCAGCCCAGGATGCCATTAGCCTTCTTTGCCACAAAGGCACACTGCTGACTCAAAGCAGGACCAGTGTAGATTAGTTTGCTCACTGCCTGAGCTTATGGTGTCATACACGGTCATTTGTCTTACTTTATTTCCTTTGTTGAGTGTAAAATCTACCATGAGCTTGATTTACCTACACTCACTCCCCTTTTATTTTTGTTTTAATGTAAACCTTTGTCTGCATGGAAGTTCTATATCTTCATTTATCAAAACAGAAAATCCAGCCACATTCTTAGGCCCCATGTTAGGGATGAGCAGTCATGAATCTATAGAAAATATTACTCTTTATGTGATGTAAATATGAGGAGAAGGGTAAGAATACCTTGGATAAGATTGCCCATAATTAGGTATCTTATATAATAACTGTCATCATTGCACAGTGAGTAAAGAGATAACAAATTAGGAGGAGTAATCATTCCATGAATTTTGTTGCACACGTTTATATTACTAAGTTGTAAAGAATTAAAAATTATAGAACATAATGCATTAGTCAGAATCATACCAGTGGAAAAAAAGTAAAACAACTTTACATTTTATGATTGTTCATACAGAGTATATTCATTCTGTCCTCAAACTCTGGAGCTTCTGAAACTGGTAGCGTCTTTCATCAAATGGCCTGAAGAAACAAATGTTACGCGTCGACATAGGCCAAATATATGTCTTTGGTATATTGCCCCTTGGGATCAAAGAAAACTAGTATATTTTAGTTTGGCCACTAAAGCCCAAACTCATCTCATATGCTGAACTGAATGAAACTGAGGATAAAATTAACTAGCATTATAATATATGGATGTGCATGCAAATGAGAGAGGAACTGATTGGATGTTACCTTCTCTGTTCTTTCATCCTGCATAAACCAGTATCTTCTCAGTGAATAAAGAAAGTCAGAATGTGCAATATATGACATAAAAACGGAAGTTCTTTAACTGCCCCTCCAGGATAAAGTGTAATTTGGCAATAGGAACTAATTTCCCACACTACTTATCTTTCCTGAGGGAGGAAGGGATAATAGATTTTCGTTAACTGCCCTCTCAAGTATTGTACTGAAAAACGAAATTACCACTGAGTCTTTAAAGTATGTACTTAATGTCCTGAGAAATGCGTCTACAGAGAGAAGATAATAGAGAATTATATGTATACACCTACACACACTTATTTTATATCTGGTTCATAACATTATTAAACTTCATATAAAGCTGGTAGCTGAATTATGACCATTGAACAAACAATGACACTTTAGATCTCTTCTACTTCTATTTCAGGCAGATAAGGTATATCTGAGGAGGGCATCCGAAGCAATTCATGCACAGCAGCAGAGTTTCAATTTTTGAACAAATATATGCATTTTCTACAAAAGACCAAATATGCAAAATAAACTGCTATCATTGTACATCAACTCTGCCTATACTGAGAGCCTTTCCTTGAAAATACTATTCTGAATCAACAATGTCTAAACATTTTTGACATCACACATATATGATATCAGCCTTAAATTAAAAAAAAAAAAGTGGTGGGGGGGGAAGGTATCATGTTTCTTTTGATATACTGAGTATTCCTGTCCTTTCCAATACATTAGTAGAATCTTTCAACTCACCTGGAAGTACAGTCCTGGCTGCACTGACATTTTATTTTGATTCACAGCTTTATGAAAATATGTTGATTAAATGAGTTGTATATTTACAGATTTCCCAAAATTCTCAATCATTTTCCTCAGTTACATCACAGAAGGACTCTGCCTTAAGGAGTTTTGGAGTAAATGGCGGACCAAATCACACTGGGCCTGATGGGGTGAAATAGCACATACTGAGCTGGTCCATGTATGCAGTAGCTAGGTTTCTCTTAGTGGAAGCAATTACTTAAAACTTAGATGAAGCCAACCTATTTTCTCTACATTAATTAAAATGAACAGGAAAGATATGAAATTAAGTCCAATATGTGCACAAATATTTAGAAAGCAGACGTAGCCTAAAGAAGAGACATGCTGCATATCATATGTTCTATTTCAGATACAGCATCATCTGTGTCTTTCTTTTAATCCCAAAACTAGGAACATGCAGACTCATTAAAAATATCATGGAGATGGAGATTTGGTATGTGTAACATGTTCTAGTTTTAATGATTTCTACTAATCTGCGAGTCTTACTAGTTCAACTAGTATTCCTCTACAAACCTATCCTCCAAATGAAAAAAAATGCTGGCTTGTAAAAGGTATTTTAAGTGTGAACAGCTTTAAATTCAGTACTTGAAGAAGTCCACAGAAAATGGACACATAAGTCAAACAGCAGCACAGAGTACAAAGGCAAACAAGAAAGCAAGCAAGGAAGCAGAAGAACAATATCGAAAAACAATGTATTACTTTTTTTCATCTTATTTTTGCCTGGGCCTATTCCTAACTTGGCTGTCACGTTCTTTTTTTAAAGGAGAATACATATCATATTTGTCATGTGTAAATCTGTAAACAGATTGCCTGTTACAATGTATTGTGATGGACTGATGTCTATACAATAAAATTAAAAAAAAAAAAATCAGGTTTGGATGCGTCAGGATCTTAGCATTGGCAGAATCCCCAACAGAAAACCAAACAAACCCTATTTTTTTCTACACTCTTCCTAGCTACCTGCGATAACTTTAGGTAACTACAGTAACTCTTGGCATTCTTGCTTTCTTGTTAGGAAAAGGCAAAAATAATGCTTTTAGAAAAGTCTGTCAGTCTTTTAAGCATTGTACAAAATCACAGAATATTTTCACTGATGCTGACAAGTGTGGATACTAAACCACACAATTTACCGTACAATGGTAAATTGCCCAAATTGACCTCAGCTGGTGCGGACAACAATCAATGTTAAACTTACAGAGAGATTAAAACTTATGGGTATGAACCTCTTTTTTTAGATAACACACTCCTGATCTTTCAATAAGCAGCACAGAAAAGAGATCATGTATCACCGCCTTTTAATTTCCTCTCCTTCTAGTGCTTTTTTAGCTGTCTTGTGGTTGACTAGAGCAGAGACTAGGCAGCAACATTCTAATCGTCTGAATGTATGCTTTTCCTCAGATGTCAAAAATCATCTAAAAATGTCAAGGAATGAAAAAGAAAAATTGTGCGAGACAATAACAAGTCAAAAAGAATTCTAAACGGCAGTCTGCAATCATAGGAGTTTCTGTAGATGTCTGTGAGTGCAGGAGATCGGTAGTACAGTAGTAATTGCCTTGGTGAAAGACAAAACTATATAACACAACATTGTGCACCTAAGCAAATGTATGTTTGCAGGCATGAAAAGTTGTATCGACAATTTACAGAACATAATTTAACAAAAATTAAAAAACCTTCAGAAAGGATATGTCTCGAAAGCAATCTCAACACAGATGTGAGATGTTAACCATACCAGATAGAAGAGAGCAAGCCCTGTTGAATATCTTACAACACGTATGGTTTATAAGTTTAGTAGGTAAATCCAAATATCTGTTCAGATACTGTACAGTATGGAGTTTTAGCACAATTCAAAATGCAAAGACATAAAACCAATCATAAAACCAATTTGTCTACCAAGGGTGCATGAATTTCAGCTGTTTTCTGAGGGAAATAGAAAATTATGCAGAACACTAAATGAACAATACAAACAAACAAACAAAAAACCCCAAACAGCTGGGTTGGACCATGGATTCCATGTCCAAACAGGTCTGACAGTTAAAATTACCCGAACTTGATCATCCACTTCATTTTACGTTTCACACTGATGTACCCACTCACTGGTTTGTGTTGATTTAGTGACACTAATGCAATGCCAGTGAAGACAGCAGGAAATAAAGCTGCAGATTATAAATTTGCAAATCTGAAATTTAATGGGGTTTCTCTGTTTAGTTCAGAATGCATCTAATGCAAACAAAGCTGTAAGCTACAACTGCCGAAACAAGTGAACAAGTCTCACAAATGTACCTGCTAACTTGGGTTTGTAATGATCACATTTAATGATTCCAAACCACTTACCTCCTAGAAGATTAATTGTTCTCAAGATTTTTTGAGGGAACTAAACCAAAGAAGAATAGTTGGAATAATCTCCACTACCTAATAGTAGTGCAAAAACCCAACATACCAGAGTGAGCCTCCAGAAGTTAGTCAGCACGGTTGTGAATACTCACACAATACAGGCACAACTAATTACCATGTTCCCTAGTTCTATAATCTGCTCAAAACAAAGTTTCACCAATGTTCTTGCAGCTTGCAAATGATAAAACACCCCCCCAGTTCAGTCTGCAGAACTGAGTAAGGAAGATTAGAATCAAACTCAGTATAAGTGACTCATGAAAGACAGAACAACATGAAGATCACATAATACAGAAACCCACAGGGTTGCTTTTACCCATGACACCTACCTCCTGGAAGACTTTAATGACTACCAGAAGCACCACTGCAATCAGAGACTTCTAGCTTTACTACACACTACATGGTAACTAGTGCACAGCTAAAACCTGGGGCCCAAACGCAACTTTACTGAAGTTCCATGCAATTAGGTAATACTACAAATCCGTTCCTCAGACTATGGTGACTCTGGAAGACTGAAATGCTTTACCTTCACCATGTCATGAGAAAATGATTTAAATCTTTTCTTTTCAGAAGGTTGTGGGAGAGTAAGGAGGAATTAAGAAACAATTTCTGGGCAATTCTGCTGACTTCAGCAAGCTGACCTTCATGCAAGTTTTGAAAGTGCCACTGTTACTTGAAATAGGATGTGGAGAAAAAAGACGGGAAACTGTGATGCATATTCTACAGCACATGGACCAATGCTGGGCTAGCAAAACATTAATTTCATTATGCTGTCCTCTGTTCCAAGGGCTTCTTGGGTTAAAACAGAAAAACACAGGCCATATAAATAGTTTTAGCAGGCCACTCCATGGTGCCTCCTTCCCATTTCAAAAATGCCATTCACCACATTAAAATTTGTAGGCAGCCCAAAGTGCACGTACCTCTAGTCATATGGCAGATCATATGACATTCTCTGTCATGGGAGAATGTGATCACTGATCACATGATGCAATTTACTACTAACTTAGAGAAAAGTTTATGCAACAGGCAATCTTGGCTGAAGGCAACAAAAGTGCGAATTCAGATTTCTGCGAGCAGAATATTCCTAAAGGGCAAGTACTGTGGGAATGAAGAACACTGGAAAAGGCAGAAAAGCAAGCTTAAAACAAGCAACCTCAAATACTACAAGCTGTATAAACATGGTAGCAGCAGATCTGAGTAGCTTTGTGTAGTGTAATGGCAGTCTATCTGGCTCTAGATCGTATGGTGGTTTTGAATCCCATTGCGGAAGTTTTGAGAAGGTTAATTCACTGTGCCTCTCCATCCTCAGCTAGAGTGAAACACCACTTTAATCAAGGAGGCTGTCCTCATCTATATCTCCTGAAGAACTGGTCTTTGTATTCTTGTATTACTCAAAATGTTTTTCTCAGCTGCTGTAAGGTTTTCTTATCTGCTTTTTGTTAAACAAGCTACAGAACAAATGCAAAGATACCCATGTTACGACTAAAATTGCAAGCTTAGCTTTGCAGCAAACATACAAATGCTTAACATTCAATTTACTGAACCTTCTACAAACAATTTCATGCCTCATTTTCCAGCTCTAAGTTGCTACAATGGATATCTTCACAAAAAAATGAAGTAAACCTCCAGTGTTAAGTATTCATTATATACACTCTCCTTCTAAATTTCTTTGACCATCACAATATTTCTTTGATGTCCCAGCATTTTTACATTTCAAAGACTAAGATAACAATGCGATTTTAAGAAGTCTGGAGGGGAATAAAAACAGAATATGCATCTATAGCGTGCAGCAAAGCAACTGTATTTTCTAAGACAGTTTCAGTACGCCAGTTCAATTGTCCTGACTTAGTTTTGATTAGTGTTGGAAGGTTTTTTGGTTTTTGTCTTTTTAAATGGAGCAAAACAGGTCATGGAAATCCCTGTTATTAACTGTGAAAGAACAATGTTCTTGTAAACCATCAATTGCCTTCTTTTTTTTTTTTTAAATCACTGAAATTGTAACACTATAAAGCAATTCTCTCACTTCACTTTCAATCCTCCAAAGGCACGATGATAAAAGGAGCTCTTCTCACACAAGGGAGCCTCCTTTTTACTGTACAATGCACAAATGGACTTTACACAGCCGGACTTAAGATCTCAAGAAAAGAAAACAACAGGGAATTGGAAAGATGTCGAAATTAATATTGTTCAAAGAAATTAATATATTGTTACTGTGTACAAATCCACACCAACACCCACTTTGCTACAGCCTCCTTTCAGGCAGTTATAGAGGGTGATAAGGTCTCCTCTTAGCCTCCTCTTCTCCAGGTTAAACAATCCCAGTTCCCTCAGCTGTTCCTTGTAAGTCTTGTGCTCCAAAATCCTCAACCAGCTTCACTGCCCTTCTCTGGACACGCTCCAGTGCCTCAATGTTCTTCTTGAACTGACGGGCCCAAAACTGAACACAGTATTTGAGGTGCAGCCTCACCAATGCAGAGTACAGGGGCACGACCACTTCCCTGGTCCTGCTGGTCACACTATTTCTGATACCAGCCACGATGACAATGGCCCTCTTGGCCACCTGGGCACACTGCTGCTTTTAACTACAATATTCTAGCACAGACTAAACTAATCAAACAAATACACATAGACTAACATTGCTTTTAAAAATGCACTGTGGTAAAATGTGTATTTACAGAGACACTATTATAGCAATTTCTCAACATATCCCATTCCAAGGCAATGTGAGATCAAGATGCAAGAATTATTATTCTCCATGTTAGAGAAGAAGTTGAAATACTTACAGAGTTATAGTCTGATTCAGTTCAGTAAGATGCAGATAAAGTATGGTGTGTGACAGAACTCAACAATTTTATACGTGAAGACTTAATCCTAATGCATTTAATTTTTCCATATTTGATAATTCCATGGAACTGAACTTTTTCTGTAGCAGTTCCATGCCTGGAGACTGCAGAACAGGGTCCAACATTTTAAGAACATTTTGAGCCAGAGATATACTTCCTCAGATCTTGAGAAATTTGATCTGAAGACATCTTGTTTTGTCTGCCAGAACTATATCATTACTTCTTGTTGAAGCTTGTTCTTTTAAAATGTCTATTCCATTCCCTTGTAATATTCTAAAAATGGAATTTCTTTCAGGTTGTCACAATTCATCTCAACAATTTTTAGTAAAGTCTCTCAAGTATCAGGAGGGGTTTTTTTACTGTATCCTGGGGGCAGGGAGGTGGGTGGGTAGGATGGAGAGCAAATATCCCTCTGAGAACTTTGTGACTCTTTTCTGATATTCAACATATTGAAAAAAAGTAGTTTTAAAACCACATCTTTGCTTAAACCTATTTAATACAGCACTCTGAAAAAAAATAAATCACTGGAGCCTGAACAATACATTTTGCAGAAGGAATATAGTTTTAGGCTCTTCCTTCTAGATCTCCCCTGGTCAGAGATAAATCAAATGAGGATTTTCTCTTACTCATAAGAACATACTTTGGAAAAAGAAAGCACAAACCAAACATTATAGACTAAATCACAGACACATCAAAATCACAAGACACAAGGACTGAATATTTTTTCTGACTTCTGTGAGAAAGATGCGTCAGTGAGAGGGAGAAAAAAATTAGAATTCTAGTTCTAATTAACCTATCAAAACCAGAATTTGGTCTTTATTATAAACAATGTTTATATTTATTGCTTATGCAGTTTATTGTATCAGGGTAATGTAAAATAACGTATCTACTTAAAGCTGTTAGAAGTGTTTTTAAAAATTTTTTTAAGTGTGTGAACATCTAAAGTCTAAAGTAGCTAACTAACAAAATATGTCTAATTTGGCAATTTTCAGTCTACAAGTCACCATTGTCACTTGATTTAAACATGTAATATCAATATATTGGACTTTCACTTGTGGGCTTCTTGCCTTTATTGGCAGATATCTTGGATATTTTGAGGAAGACCTCCAGAAGATAAAGTATTAATAGCAGCAGTAGAGTTGATGTATAAATACAACTTTAACATTTTGATCACTTTTTTTTTGAGCTACAATTGTTTACATGGATAAACTATATTAGAAGAATGCATGAATCAGCAAAACATAACTTCTAGACTTCTCTATTTACTATGTGTTCCTAGGTGTATATTCCTCAGCTGGGTAGTTCTGCTGAGTAGACACCTGCCTGTATATTTAGAAACTTTTAATAGAGTAAAACAGTTTCTGCCTTTACCCTTCAATTCAAATAAGCACTTTAATAATAGATTACAAGTAAAAAAGACATGGAAAATGTGCTGGAGAATATATTTGATCAATAAAAGTTTTATCATGACAAAACAAACTTAAGACAAAAAACCTACATAGTAAGTTTATAACTCAAAACAATATACCAAGAGAATGGTTTATGTCAACAATTCTGTGTTTCAAATGCAAATGATCCCTCCTTAAAAATAGTATCATGATAGTTCTGTATAGTAGACCAGTCCCTTTGAATGTTCATTAGTTTTTGTCCATAACCCCCATTATTATGGACAGGGGGACAACATTGTACTCCTGGATTTCTAAACTCCCAGAACTTCTGATGGGAGGAAAGAATAAACAGAGTACAAGATGACAAGGGTGCATCTATTTGTGGACTAGTTTATGGTTAATAATGAATTATATTTGATGAAAATGACATTTCCCCCTTTTTCTGAGCATATTGATATATTACACAATGGTTTAAAAAAACAGCTCCCACACTCCGCTACAGTAGAACTACTGACTCATTTGGTTCAAGCTGAGAGCTTTTTTTATTACTATTGTATGACTTTCATATAAAGGGCTTGTGACCTGATGCACCAATTACAAGATGAGAGAAGACAAAAGAAAACCCCACTCATTAACCTTAACAGGTTTCAAGCCGAAATAAAATCAGAAGTCATGTCTCAGATTTTAAAATTATTTGCTAGTATTGTGATGCAGTAATTTTACTGTCTCTGGCACTTCACTGTATCTGCTTTACAAGCATAATTCCAAAATTATTTCAAAATCTGTTTATTCTCAATCACACAAAAGCATGAGGTGAAAGAAAAGGAGGATGTGAGGTGTTGCATTACCACCGCGTATCCCATACTAAACAATACTTAAGGGGCTGAAGATAATGAAAGAAGTTGAATGGAAGATTTAAGAGAAAACTGAGCTAGAATGAGCAGCACCTTTGGCCACACAACTGCTGTCAGGGTATTGTTTCTTAATCAGCCTATTTGTTTTGTGCTTCAAGAAAGGAATAGATACAAAACCACAACATTTATGTAGAATATAAACAGCTAGGGCAATGTATGCTCTTTACCTACATTACCTGCAGTTTATACAGCTTGACATTAGAAATAAACACTATCTTTCTGTAAATTATTTCATAAAGGAATTCTGCTTTGTGAATTCTAATTTTATTTCAGGAAAGCTTGCTTGCAAGCAATTTTTATTTATTTTGCATTAACCATTTTTGGCTGAAAGGTTTTGTTTAACCATTATTTATGGCGCTTTTCTCAATTCCTCGGTTTGGCACTATGTAAACACAAAGTAATACACAGCTGGTTACTCTGGCACCAGGTACAAGAAAAACATACTAGGAATAAATCAATAGTGTACCTACCAATTTCTTGGTTTGGTCATCATCGTCCTAATTAACAGTGGGACACGGGGATTTATAACACACAGTATTTTGAAGCACAAAATTTAGAGTCCCTAAAAGCAAGACAAAACCATTCCTGCCCTCCTGAGCAACAAAACAGCCTAAAAAGTATGGTATAAGCAACCACACATGCCTCATTTCCAGCTCCAGAGAAGCCTTCCACACCCAAAGCAGCGAAGAGCTACACATTCAGCCCTCTCTTCAATCTGTCATACTCCATACCCTGATAATTCCCACACATCCTGACTTAGAGTCAGCAGAAGATACTGAAAGTTAGAAAATCTTGAGCAAATTAAAAGAAACTTCCAAAGTTAACCCCCTTTGACCTCAACTGCTCTCCCAACTGGTGCTTCTTACAACTGAGGCAGTTACAGTGTGAACCCCTTTATTGTTATTGAGCTTTAAAGCTGACACAGAGAGACAGGTTTCCCAAAGGAGGACCAAAACTCTCACATTTGCAGTTCAAACTTCAAACACAGAAATTTCAACAGGGACAAGCAGAAAGCCAAGCACTGAGCATGAGTATTCGCTACTCAGTGACATATTCCAGTAAGACTATTTGGGGAATCTTTGTATGGATTTAATGATTCTGTTTGACTCCAAATTCTGTTTTGTTTGAAAGGCTGGTTCTTGCCTTGATATTGTTTTTTACCTTTTGTCTTGGACTAAAGCACCGAGGAGATGCTTTGTAGAACTGACAATAAAAGCGCTGCAAAGTTAAAAAACTAGTTTATCTGAACAACTAGCTCATACGTACTCATCCAGGTTGCTGCAGATGTTGTGTCAGAGACAAGGATTCCTTTGCTCCTTAGCATATTTTTGGAGTAAACCCTTCAGACTGTATGTGATATTTCTGTCTAGCTGTTTCCTGTACATCTCCATGTTCAGACATTATTTAACTGAGTTTAACTATGAGAATGAAGGCACAAAATGGGAATCTAAGCGTTGCTTAAATAATGACTCAGGAAAAAACTCACTAGAAATTGCCATCCCTCCATCAAAGCTATAAAGCTATGTGTTCTCTTTGAACCTTTTTGAAATGTTCTGATTCAACAAACTTGCATTTTTGACCATGAAAAGGGACATTTCTTGCAGAAGTTTTAAATATTCATGCTTCATAATAATAATAATAACAACAACAACAGTAATAATAAAGCCACATATGAGAAATGGACATCAGGAGGATCTAAATTCTATTCTGGAGCTCACAGTAACCCTTCTGGTTGGTTGGTTAGTTGGTCGGTTGGTTGGTTAGGTGGCTGTTCTTTGTAGTAGAGGTATGGAAGAATCTCTGAACTGGCTATAAATGTCTATATTACCATCTCTCTGATAAAATATAACAAAGACACAAGTCTTAGTGATTACTGGAATGAGCAGGAGACACCTTGGACTTCAAGGTGACTATAAATTTGGAATTTTCTTCTTGCTACAGCAGATGATCAATTTGGGTTACAAACACCATTAAGTGCTCATTAAGTAGTATTTAGCCATCATTATCTTCATGATGCATGCAAGACTGCATTTCCTACATATATGTAAACTACTAATAGCTGATCTGCACCTGACATTTCATTCTGTTAAGAAATGGAAAATAAAGAGCACCAAGCTTAACAGTCTTATCCTGGATTTCTAACTCACAAAGACCTCCTTCCCTATCTCCACCAATAGCCCACAAGGGATGAAGGTGTTCATAGCCTTAAAACAAGATCCCTTTTAACATCTGCCTCTCCACATATGCCTTATCACTCCATGTATCAACATTGTTAATCGGTTCCTTCTGTACTATTCGATTTAAGAGAATTCAGCAAGAAAAGTAGAAGTTGTCTGAAGTCCTCTAATAGTAACACTGGCACATTCTTCCAAATCAGCTTGTCAACTATATTGTGAATCAGGTTTGATATGACACTTTCTATATTAACAAATCCAAATGAGTGTTTTAATGAACATTGTGAATTTATCCTGTGGAATCTGCAACAAGAGCACGCACTGAGCTATGCTGTCAGTCCTTAAATATGGGTCAGAATTGTTGACGTATTCTTAGCCTAGTTTTTCTGTTTCACAGAGAAACCATTGATACTTCCCCTCTCCTGTACTGAAACAAATGGTCTGTTTGCTACCAACAGATGAAAACCACAAATACTTAAAAAAAATGTGGAATATATTGGAAATGTAAATCTGCTGGCACGACACAGAGAATCCCTCTCAGTGGAGTTTAATTCATGATTTTATAGATGCTTTCTGTTACATATATGCAGACCCTTAAAAACACAGATTTATTTTCTTTTCATGAATTTGAACCCATTCTTCCAACCACACAAAATTAATTTGAATTAAGATTTTTTTCCTATTTTTTATTAATTTGTTCAACCTGTAGTTTTCCTTTCTCATTCCACTTAGGCTCTTGGTACATAAATCCATTCTAAATGTTTTCACAGCTGCTCAGAAGGTGTTGATTCTTAGTGTCAACTCATTCACTCAACTTAACATAATCATTCTCTTTTAATGAAACAGTTAACAGGAGACTGACAACTATCATTTTACTGATGGGGTCCAATAGCTGGGAGAGTGAGAGGTGACAGTGGTGTAATTACTGGGGCTGACATACTTTGTTCACTTTTTCCCACCTTTTTAGGCAGATGAGGCAGTACTGTGCAATGTCAACAATCAAAATGGAAATGCAGGCAGTGTGAAGACCTGGGTGAGTAATTACCAGGGGCTGCAGACCTGTGACTACTCCCAGCGTGGCAGAGCTGACAAGGTGCAGATTGTTTTTTATCCCCTAGTGTGAATCTGGCTGTCTTGCTGTTGATAGATCCAGGTGGTGGTATTAATTAATACACCAGCAGGAGCTAGTTCAGCTCTTGACAATGCATTATCCTCATCTGAAGAGAAGAGAGGAGGCGGCAGCCTGTTGTTGAGAAAAAGTCATTCCTTTTGACTTCTTTCTATTAGGGTTGAAAAATACAGTACAGCTTGAGAAGTAAGAGTTTATCACGAGAGATGGCTTACCCTAACAGATCTAGTCTTACTGTATTTCTGTCTTTGAAAGTTGGCTGTAAGTAGGGCTGCATTATTTAATGAAATCACACTCAGAAATGTCAAATCCACTTATGTAGTTCATACAAGAAATGTTCAGCTGACTAGTCCTATATGAAGACATTAAGCTTGTCTTGTTCTGTTTAAATTTTTTGGACCTATGAACTTTACATCATTAGTTTTCTGCCATTTGACCTGCAAATAAATTCCAGTGGAAAATACTGCTACTGAATGGCAATTAACTGTAATGCAGACTCAGACTGTGGGTGTAGTTAGCACTCTGTATGTTATCTAAATGTACAGTAAGAGCTGTCAATGTTCTAATAATCTGTAAACAGTTATACTATTACTTAGACCATTTGATATTTTACATTGAAAATTTAAATTTGAATATATATAACAATATATGCCCCACTTGGATGACTAACTTGTAGCAAGGCTATTTCTTATGGGGAAATCTCTAAGTCCAAATCCTATTTTCAATGGTGCCTCTACAGTTTTTTAGGTGTCTAGGAAATCAAAGGTATTTTATATCACGGGCACATGCAATCCTCCATCTTTAGCAGGGGTAGGCGAAGGGATATAAACTTGAGTCCTCAGCTACTTAACACACTCTCATGCAAGTTCTGTCCCCTCTGCTCCAACAGTGGTTTACTCCTGGAAACACTCAATAACCAGTTTCACCCAACATGACTCAAGCTGGCAAAACCTTATTATTTAAGCTGTTTAAAACACATCCCTTTATTTTACTTCAGTGGGTTGGTAATGCTGATGATAAGCCTCAGGAGCATGTTTTAGGTGAAGTTAAAAAGAGGACATATCCATGGTCTTAAATGTATAAAGTTGTTTTTAGGTCATTAGCCACTAAGTCATTGGGTGCCTCTTAAAAGTTTACAGCTTAAGTAATAACTACTCATGTGAGAATATTTTGTTAATACCATACTTGTAGCATAAAGTATGGAATTTTAACCTCTTCTTAATCACACATTAAATTTTTTTTTTGCATTCAAATTTCAATGTGCAAGTGAAGTTGAAAACTTCAAATGTATGGAAAAAAAAAAGTTGCTCAAAATGTAGAACTTTCAAAATATTACACATAGATCAGTATACACATACCTGAAAATGAATGCCTTAAAACGGTCGTGTATAAGAACTCAGAAAAAACCTTAAAATGCATATACCCAAGTGGTATTATCCAAAACCGATATACAAATTTATTGCTGCTATGTCACACATGCAAAACCAATCTTATTGCAATAACACCCAGTATTAAACTTCATCCCTCAAAATTTTACACTCCATTGAAAGGAAATAATAGTGTTAAAGAAAAGCTAATACTGTGATCTTTTCACATTTGGCTGCAGATGTTATGCCATTTTCAAGAGAAATATTTGCCTGCCTTCCTTCTTACTCACTCAGATAGTTACTGGGCTAGACACACTGCAGTCTCCTTGAATAAAATAAAATACCCTGTTTAATTGAATGCCTGACACTCAGGATTGAACCGCTGAGACAAGCCTGCACATGCCGTAGTCAGAAGCAATATTAAAAATAGACTCTACCAAATAGCAGAAAAGCAACATACAACAACAAAAGCTGGTAATCACTACTGAGAACTTCTGATGACGAATGCAAAGAAAGAAAAATAATTTTACACCTACGGGCTATAATAAGATCTCTGATTGTTGGTATCACACCTGTAGACCTCTGAACTAGTATGGCAGAAATACAGGGGCATGACTCATTTACTGCAATAAACAGCTTGCTGACTGATGAGAAACAAAGTAATTTGTACCTTCTCCTATTTAAAACTTCAGCGAGATGAAAAGCAATTAGGCACCCTCTGCTGTGAGGTGGCAGTGCGGTCCCTTATGAGACGCTGAGTGCCCACAGCTTCATGGATTTCAATGGAAAAACTGCATTGGTATGGTTATTAATGGTTATTTCCCTGAACAAGTTTTCCTTGGCATCTTGAACCACCTAAAATAAAACTACGTTTTATCACTGAATTTATTGACTATCATTTATTTCCCAAATTTAGTGTAAAAAGACACTTAGGGAGATTAATTTTCTTACATGTTAGCAACAAGCAATGTATATTCCCACTTATACTCCTCACTCTAGTGATACTTTGGGCCTAATTAAATTCTCATGTCAGTTTTACACAGGCCTGTGAACAAGTGTAACCTGTTTTATAGGCTTCCAGACTTAGCCCTACCCCAAGGTAAATGACAGCAGGAGTAGCTGCTTTAATTTCTCATTTATTATTCGAACTGTTGATATAACAACAACTACTGTGAAAAGTTTATTAAACATTTTAGATATCAACTTTCCTGGGTGCTACTTGTACACAGCGAGCTACGTTTGGCTATCGTCAATCATTTCTTGTGACCTTAGTAAAGACTAAATAAAAGTATGATAATTAGAAAAAAGTAATATGTGGACTGAGTGCAAGCCTTTGCATGCAAACAAGCCAGAGTGCCAACCACTGCTCCATACCTCAGCCAGCATTCTCCTGTCCTGTGCATTCCACAACAAATGTGAAATAATTCAAGCCATGTAATCTTACAGTGAAAGAGGCACAGCTATTGTACAGCTGCTATGAAAGTGCTGGGGGGCAAGGATATATACATAGGCATTAACTTAGGATACTTAATGTTTGTTAGTCCACAGAAACTAAAGAGGTGACAGAATCTAACATACTACATTGTAGGCATAGATCAAACAAGCTTTAAAATAACATATTTGAAATGTAAGTTTCTTTATATGTTCTTCATGAGAGCATCCATCTCCAACACCCGTATTTTCACTTCTCCCCCCACCCCTAAAAAGAAAGTGTATACATTCCTACTTTGTACTTGGCAGTACTTACAAAGACACTGTTTCCATGAATTGCATCCCAGAAGTGGGGAAATGCATCTATATGAAGTCTGCCAATTTTGTTTCTGTGGTTTACACCCTTCATGGTTACTTTCAACTTCTAGTTTACGAAGTAAAAATCAGTATGAAAAAGATAATATTTTTAACAAGCAATGACTTCTCTCTGTTTCTGAATGCTCATTTTGGGATGGTAAGCGTACTTGTCTACACCAGATGACTAATGATAAGACTTGTCTAGTTTTCTTCTGAAACCAAAACAATGTATTTTGCAGCTCAGTTAAAATGTGTGCTTGTTTGGACACGGCCAGATCTTTCATTTAGTGGTTCAGCTACAAATTTTCCAAGCCCTAATGGCAATTTTTTTTTCCCTCCACACTTGAATTCCAAATTTCTCAAAGTTTGGGTTTCATCCCATTTGTTAAATTTGTCAGTATCTTCAGGATCTTCACAATCTCTGGAAACCTGGAAAAGCTTAACTTTGGCTGATAATATTTTTCAGATGAGAGATTGAAAATGTTGCTGTGGTGGGTTAAGCTAGAAAACCGGAATGTGAAGTCAGAAGAGTCATCTAATTCCTAGGTTTCAGAGCAAGCAAACCAGAACCACAAAGAACAACAAATTTCCAAGTCTGGCTATAATGGAACTATTGTTTTCTTGGGAAAGGCATAAATATACGGCTATGAGCTATGCAATCTGCCTAACTGATGTCTGACAAAGATCACAGCCCTAACCATCATAATCAGAAATCTCAATCGAGGGGAAAACTACAACGGTTTAGTAATTAAAATCAAGAACTGGGCACTTTGAATGGAAATATTCCAGTGGTCTTTGAAAGAGATTTAAGAGGTCAAGACAGTACCAGTTTTATTTCTGAGTATGCCACTGTCCCAGTGTCCTGCATTTTAAAAGTAATTTAGAATTAAGCCCAGTCAAAAAGATACGGCACCAAAAGTAGAATGGGCAGAATTTAATTGCCTAAATGCGGTGTTCACCTAGGGGACAAGAAACCCAAACAAACCCAACCCTTTCACAACTGTTTAATTCTGGGAATGCTTTAATTCAAGAAATGCATCTTTCTCTGGTTTTAAAACACTAGGACACTGCTTCTGTCACATATACCTTGCTTGAGCATGGTTTGGATCCAGAAACTAGGACTAATAGGATTACAACAGAGCAAGTGTCCCCTGAGGTTCTAGTAAACACTGGAAAGGATACCTAGAAAATGCATTTGCCCCTACAACTTTTCTTTTACAATATGTGGTTGTGCTCATTTTTTATATAAGTAGATGATTGGTCTGATAGATATAGGATGACAAAGACTTTTTCACAGAAAATACAGAAACTCCTCTAGGACCATTAAGCTAGAAGATCATGCTTTCTTTTGCACCTTGTCTGTCCCAGCAGATTTCTTGTTCTTGCTAGAACAGCGTAGAATGACTTCTGTGAGAAGCCTTTTCAACCCAGCCTGGAGCCTGTTAAGTGTGGCACTGCCATAAAAGACCAAAGATGTGGATTGAAGAACCTCAGAGTGTAAAAGTAATTGACCTTAAGTTATCTCACTTGCCAGGGCAAGTGCCTCCTCTCATTTTTCTTTGCCTGAAAGGAAAGTGTGTCTTAATCATTACAACTAAGAAAAAATATGGGCATTAACCCTGAAGTTGGCACTCTGTATTAAATGGATGGGTGCAGCCCCAACTGAGGTATCAAAGCCCTGAAGGAACAGCAAAAACTTAGACTTGCTGATTTTCTGCTCCATGTTTGAAATTTTGAATCTCACTCTGATTTTGTTTTTATGAATCACATAAAAAAAAAAAACAAAAACGTAAATCTTCAACAGACAATTCACTACAGGGGAGCAAGGCACATAAAACCTAGTACTGTATTGAGCTTAAATTTAACATCTTCATCGTTTGGGCTTAAATTATCCACATGAAAAATATATCTTGGAATAAACATGCCTATCATATCTAACAGGAACTTAATAAGTTTAAAAAAATTAATGCCTGGGAATCACTCTGAGAACCCCCAAACAAAAAAATATACTAGTCTGAAATGACAGCATTAATAATTAGAGACTTCATAGAAACTTTAGAAGTCATTTATCATGTGAAAGGGGAAACATGAAATAGTAAATAATGACAGAGAAAATATTAAGAAGAAAATACAATTTGGACAAAGATGACCAAAGATAACCATTAAAGTGAGCTAATGTCTAAATTGTTGGAATTAGCATAATTTACTTTATACAAGTCTAGTTGTTCCATTTTTATGTTTTTTTTCTATACCTATGGGCAAGATTCTGATAACCTTTTTGAAAACTTTGATGGTGATGCAAAGTAAACCTATATTCTGCTTTGAACAGGGGATGAATTCCTTCTGACAAAACTTTTTCTGATGCATTATTATTAGCGTTCAAAAACTGGTAGAAATCATGATTTATCAGAACTTTTCTGAAATCTGTATTTGCAAAAAGTCTTCCATTCTTCACGCTGACCTTTATGATGTGTCAAGTACAAACATGAAAGACAAAAACAAGTTCAAAGCATTGTCTTAAAGTTTGAAGAAGAAATTGTCAATGCTAATAATATCCTGACCGCAGTTTCATTTACTCAGTCTTAAACATATGGTAATAACGCATTTTTAACAGAGGAGTAAAATCAAATTATTTAAGAAACTATGAAAGTGTATCATGCAATTCTGTAAAACTGTGATTAATTCACGTTCAAGCATACCTGTCAAACTGAAATACTCAGTCTGGCCTCATATACATATTTCGCCCACAATTCATGGATTTTCTTAAACCCTTGTCTCCATGCTTTGTGACTCATCTACATGAAATTCTTCTGAATTGCCACCACTATTTGAGACAATTATGATTCGTTAATAATCAATTGATAGTGAAAAGTGGAAAGAAAGGAGCTAGCCTAGGCTTACGTGGTTTCATTTAACTCACACAGTTTCTTCTCGTCCCCCCCAGTGAATTTTCTTTACAAAGGTCTTGGAACACAAAAAGACGGTGTTTCTATTCCATGTGTATTAACAGTTAAATCGCTCACGTGTGTTAGTATAGTCACACGACAACAAAGTATCTACCTTGAATGTGTTCAGAGAAATCCATTTTGCATTTTTAGATATCCCTTGCCGAAGTATATTTTTCTTACAACTTAGGGTTTCATTTCTGCAAATATAACACAGAATTTTCCAGCAAAATTGACAAATTATACTCAAACTCACTCACCCCCCCCCTCCAATATTGTATAGAATATAATAAAAGACATGTAACTTGCACATTACCATGAAAGCTTGAATCACTTTTTTCTGTGAAGGAAAATACAACACAATAGCTGGTCTACATGGACACATTACTAGTCTCTTTTAATTAGATGCTAATTAATGACTCACTGGCTTTAATCATATCAGTCTGGTAGTACTATTTATGCCACACAGAATAATGATCTACTTCATAAGAAATCAACATGGCACATGTTGACATAGGAACGCATCCAGCCATAATTCACTCTGTGTAAATATATCCACCCATACTTGGATTCTGAACAATTTAGAAAAGATACACTAACTTAGTTGATGAGCATGTAGAGAGAGGAGAGCAAGGGAGGAAGGGATAAGCTAACAAATGGAAACAAAGGAAAGTACATAATTACTTTCCAAAATATCAGCGCTCTCATGCTTTATATAATATGTACCCAAGAATGTATTTTACATTCAAATAATGATAATAACTTTATAGTTCATCCATGCTGGCAAGGTTAAAAGACAGATTCATAGGTTTAATTTTCATGAAAGGTGTTCCGGTACCACAGCAGAAAATTTATATATTATATAGCTGACTATAGATGAAGATAATTTTGAAATTATCATTCTATGGGAGGGATAATAATATTTCAAAATAGTCACAGACTATTTCATATGTACTGAGAGCATAACAAAGTGCACCAGGAGGAATTAGGTGGGTGTAACATAATTTTCATTCTGAAATAGCCTATGTGTATTTTAGTTGAAGATCTGGACTTCTGCTTTTTGAACATGCCAATATGCCCCACAGGTTGCTCCTCCAGATATGGTACTATTTCAGAATACACACACGAAGCCAAAGTTTTTCATTTTAAGTTATACATATGATGCTTTCTTTGAACAAAGCCTTTGTAAGTATTTATTGCTTACAATGTCTCTTAAGGACTATTTTCTGTTAAAAAATTTAATTTTCTTTCAAGTATATTCAGAAATTTAATTTGAAAACTCTATCATAATTTATTTAATTAAATAAATGTCTAGGGTCATCTTGCAATAAAGTATTAAGAGGAAGACAAGGAGGATCTTTAAATTTGCATTCCTAAAGTCATTGTTGGTATCACTACTTGTGTTGAGCAATGGTTTGTCACCTGCTACTAAGACTGTGCACCATTCTTGGGACTTATGGAAACAGAAACTGAGGGAACTGAGGGATAGATTTGAGGGGGGGAAAAAAAGAAAAAGAAGAATATGATTATGGAAACCTCTTAAGTGTTTAAGAACACATGATTTATTAAATGTCAGAAGAATTTGCTCTCCCCAGTCAGTAAAACATGTTTGAAAATCCTATTGTTCCAGGTTCTTAGAAGAAGGTAGAGCAGAGAGAAATATTTTTCCCCTCTCCTCCTCCAGCTAAACTGAAGCTTCCCAACGATTTAGAGCAAAGGATATCAATGAGCTAATCAATATACTAACGTAATTTTCACTGTCTTCCCTCTTCTTTTGCAATTACAATTACAATCATTTGTTTCAATGCAGAAAAAGTCACCTCTATGAATCAAGATTCACTTTTTCCTCACATACTTATACACGACTCTGAGTTTTAAGCAATAAAATGAGCTTCAGTCATTATCACTGTCCAAGTCATGAATAGAGTGTCAAGGTTACAGTGTTAAAAATAATTTAATGACTGAGTTCCTTGTTTCACAAGGGTCCAAAACATCGAAGGCAGTTTGTATTCTGTCAGAGGAACCCACAGTTTACTGTAAAATAAATCGACCCTCTGCTTTATCCATACATTCCTTGTATAATTGCTTCCCTCTCAGAATATTTATTTCTGTGATTTGGTGGCAGCTCTCTTCTTCGCTAGATAGGAACCTCAGAGATTTGCTGTAACAGACTGTTGCTTCCATTATCAGAATGCTACCAACTAACCCCTTCTACTGTTCTGTACTTCACATTGTATCACTCTTCTACTTCTGTTCCATTGTTTTCACTGTTTAATTTTAAACATCAAAATAGTAATATATCAAAAACTTAGACGAGCTAATGATATAATTTTTCCAGCATTCTGCCCTAAAAGACAATGAAAATCAGCAGGGTTTTTATTAAGTTGAAAAGGTGTTTTCATATATGTCCTGAAAGTTAGGAGATTGATAATTTGCTTGAAAGAACCCAAACAACTATATTAGGATCCAGTACAGGAAATCATCCACTTAAAGAAAAATCATTTACAGCTCTGGCTCTTCAGTCTTCTGGGGGAAAAAAAAAAAGCAACCTGATTTTTTACCTTAAAAAAATATTTCTCAATTAAAAATATTCAAGATATTGCTAAATGCAAGTGCACAAGAGGAGGAACTTTTTAGAAGTACTATCTCATTCATGTAACTAGTTCCATTACTCCAGTGTAAAAAAATAAATCACACTGCAGTCATATGAGAAACTGATGTTAGGACAGTTTCTAACTATACAGGTGTTAAATAAAATTGTCTGTCATCTAAATATGGAACTGCAAGCCCTTCTGAGGTCCCTTTTAGGTTTTTATCATTTTATGAAGTTAGCTAGAATACTCTGCAAGATAAATCTCTGACCACTAAGCCTGAAACACCCCACACCCATCAAACAAAAAACAAACAAGCAACATATAGTGTGTACTTTCCTTTGGGTTAAACCAACAGGAAGTATTACTGCCATTGCTATACCAAGCGAGCTCTGAAGAATTAGTTTTCTCTCCTAAAAAACACTGGTGCTTTTATATAATTACAATGCAGTATGCATAATGTTTTCATGTCTGCTTATGTCAGGTTAGTTCTTATTGCATTATTCCATATAACTTAATGTACCTTAATATACAAAGTGCATTGAGTGATACATTTTAAAATACTGTGTGTAATTTTAGCTGACAGCGTACAGTAAGCTTCATAGATAGAAAAAAAACATTTGTCTTTTCTAGTTATGATCCTGGACAAACTTCAAACTTTGAAAGTGCCTCTACCATAAATCTTTAGCTATTGGATATGCTCTTTTTTATTCAATTGTCAATGCAAAGGAGTGCAGACCATCTCCATTACAAGGAAAATTTAGCACTTCATATACAGAACCAGTTGGTATGCAAGTGAATGGACAGTCAACCTCTCATATATAATTTGTTTCATAACCAAAATCCTGTTAAGTATACTGTGTTTTTTCAAAATTAAAAGTAATCATGAACAGTGATATAAAATATACTTCACATACTGAAATATTTTAAAACACAATATCGTAAAGAAACAGTGATATGTATAAGTCATTGTTTTTAATTTCCCTTTCAGCTGAAACAGAGAACATAACTGGCCTATAGGAATATGTATTTTTAGACAGACAACTGACTTATGTAGATACACTATATACATTCCCAACAATTTGACCATGGTTAAAGGGTATTTATATTCTGATGTGGCTAAAATTGAACATGTCAACACTAATGCATTTTTCTAGGAGAATCACTACTTTCACCATAATTTCCATGGAAAATTTGTGTGCACATGCAGTAATAGACACATTTATAACATCAAAAGGATTCAATTTTCTTTTCAATCATACTACAGTATGAATAGCTTTTCCTATTGAATTTAACAATAAGGCACATTACCACAGTCTAAAGGATGGGGTACTTCTGCTTGCTCATATGAAAGTATGTCAAACAATATATAATATATCTCACAATAGTTCTGGGTTAACTGCTCCTTTATATAGGTTTGTTTCTAATACATTTGTGTCAGCAGATTTTTTTTATATTATTAGTATTTAAATTTGTAAGATCAGCAGCATTTCAAACTCTGTTTAACTCTCTGTAATATTAAGAGAGTATTTAAATATTATTTAAAGGTATGCAATAACTTTGTTTCAAGAAATTACTTTGCATTAAGAAATGAACTGAAAATCCATACTTAGATGTATAGGTTTGGCTTTGTAACACTGATAGTCATTCTACCTATTCACAGGTATCATAGTCTCTGTCACCGCAACTCATGAGAGAGAAAGGAAAGATTTTATGCATGAATTATTGTCTCAATTCTGCATGCCTTATGCATGGAAAGACAGAATATAAAAAAAAAAAAATCGAGCCCTAATACAGTTTTGTTTGAACTCCACATTTATTTTGTTGCCATGAAAGAGGATTCTTCCAGAGCCTTCAAGTCGATGAAAACACCCAGCCTTGTGGGAGTCTAACTGTTACAGTCTAAACTGCCACAAAGTATTGTATTGCACATGTAATGATTTTAAGAAAAAAGGTAGGTCCATACAAGACCGCAAGTTTCTCTAGTAATCAGAGATAATAACTGACATGTTTTTAAGATTCATATTTAGGCTGTATTCATTTTATGGCCCATATGAGAGAGAACATGTAATAGGACACTAAATATCTTTGAAAGAAGTCCTCTTCTCATCATACAAGTGTTGGTCATGCTCAAAAAGTGACTGGCATTTGCAAATTCGAGAGCTAAGGAAGACATCTTACTCATAAACAGTAAGTGGGGAACCACAAAGTGTCCAGATGTGATTAGACAGAATTCTTCTTTCCACTTTCCACTATAAAATTCGCTCACTGCTTATGAGTAAAAAACTAACCTGCAAAATACAATGCTACTAGCTCTCCTTTCTGTTGCCGATTTATTCTTTATTAGGGCTAAACTCTGCTCTAATGGGATTAAAAAAAGCAAACTGCCAAAAGCCTGTGGCTTTGAAAATCCAAAATTCCTTTCAGACATTTAGACAAATATTCATCTTTGTGGAATTTTTTTTCCTGCCTGTTTGAAATTATTTTTCAGAGATCCTCCTTCAGTAACTTTTTCAGACTTTCATTATTATAAAATGGCAACATTTGACATTAATTGTTTGGCCAAACCCAACCAACTCCCCTTACATTTACCCTAGTATTTAAGATTCTCACCTAGTCATTCACCCCGTACTGCATACTTTGGTTCTAGCTATCACTGCATTCTTCTAGTTTTAGGCTTGAGTAAATCTGCATTGAGACAATGGTGAACTACGCCTTTGAATCTGAAGCCCAAAAGGACCTTAGAGATCTCTTGCAGCTACTATTCTGCCATGGAAAATGAAATGTGGACCGTTCAGCACAGAAAAGCCTGCAAGAACCAAGAGCAACACTGTTGTGCAATACCTTCCAACTGTATTTTCGCTTTAGTCTCACTGACCATTCCTTACCGCTGTCATCCTTGACTGTCCTTGCAGTCCCCATGTCAGAGTATCCATCTCCTTTCATTTCCCTCTCTGCATATACCTCAGGATATCATTATATCAAGCTTTGCATGTCCTACCACTCATTATTAGAAGGGGGCTTTGCAGTAACGCAGCAGACTGTGTGGTATACATAGTCCTTTGGCCACTCATTTCAGTGGGAGAAAGCCAGGGACTGAACTCTGCGTGGAACTCAGATGAATTTCTGCTTACCTGAAGTTCCTAATCTTAACACTTGTTATAGCTTAGCTGTTGTCTCTGTTTTGTATTCGTATTTGTGATTCAAAAGGACACTTGTTCCAAGATCTAGTCTGATGACCTAAAAACCAGCCGAACCTTGCAGCACAAACATTTCATGCTTTTAGTTCTGATAGCTAATTAAAACGGGGGGGGGGGAAGAAACAAAAAGAAAAAAAAGCGCAGTAAATTCCTTAATATAAACAAAGGCAACTAGCAAAAGCTTATTAAACACTCAACCTTAATGCAAACATTTCTCAAATAACAAATAATGTATATTGCGCATTTTTTTGTGTTCTTGGAAGAGTTGTTATCTCAGTTGTTCTCTAAAGGTTTCTGTGGGGAAGGAACTGCTTTTGAGATCACAGAACACAGATGGAAGTACTCTCTTCATGGTTGAGAGATTATCTGTAATTTTCCTGAGATTTTAGTATGTAGGGACATTAGATTCATAAACCAAGAAAGGCAACTGACAATCTACCTCAAGCAGTGCAAAAATTCCTGAAGATGACAGGAGGCCTATTTCCTAAGGGCAGGGAGAGTAAAAGCGCAAAGGCGGCATAGACAAGGGACCAACAAAAGGCACACGCCTTGTCCCGTTTCTACAGCTCAGCAATACTTCTTCCTTCCAGCCAGTTGCAATGAGTACCTAAACATGGCAAAGAAACAAATCTCAATCTCGAATCCATCAGAACTGTAGAGAAACAACTAAAGAAAAAGCTAAGGGCCACAACCTCTAATGAGAGTTTTAGTCTCATGGGTACTGCAGGTTCTTCAGTTTCATCAGCCAAGCCTGAATTCATGAAACATAGAACTTCTGCTGGAATCCTTATTCTTACCTTCCGTGCTACTCACTGCCAAGGCACGCTAGCATGACTTTAACCTTTTTTTTTTTTTTTTACTTGTTTTTGCAAGGAGGGGGTGGGAAGGGGGGGCAGAGAAAGAAATAAGCTAAAAACTGTGAGGTGTTTTGGGATTGTTTATGGGTTTTGGTCGGTTGTTGCAGGTTTTTTCTTATATTGGGTCTCCCAAAGGTGTCTTTTTTTCCTATGACCTTTTCCTTGCAGGTACTTCAGTTCTACTGCTGTTTGGTATTCGCAAGATCTAGCCATAATCTGGCCCTTTATAATGAATCCTATCACACTAATTGCACGTTTAGTAAATTATTGTAAAAGCAGATTATTTGCTTCTTTCCGTGACTCTACTGAGTGAGATTCTAATCTGACTCAGAAACATTCAGTGCCTAAGAGCACAAGGCATGGGTGTACAATATGCATAGCACACAAGCCAAAGTTTTTTGAAAAAGAGATCAAATCTCCTTGTTAAACTGAAGGTAAGCTTCCTGTTAACTTAGCACTTAAGAGCTCTTCTAACCTTTCCTTAGCAGAATTCAGTCACAAAACCAACAATATTTGGAACACATAATTTTGTATTTTCACTCATTTTTGGCAGTGGTAGAAAACTCAAACATTCCTCCCCTGCACCCTAACTCAAGAAATCAGTTCCCTACAAATTTAAGTCATAAGCACGCAGCAGGGATGTCTGTTTGTCATTCAGGAAAGGCATAGAGATGGAGCATAGTAAAGTAGTGAGATTAGGTGTCTAGTCAAGGAGACATTCTGGTCTAGCCACTGGTGAATAAACAAACATCAATAATTTGGACATTACAAAAAATAGTTTTTCTGATTAGGGCATTCATTTAATGAAAGAAATGTTATCACAGGAATATATGGCAAATGACAAACTAAATAGGTGAAAACTTTCAACAGCCTGAATAAAATACTGTAGAATTCACTTGGCAAACAAGTACCTATAAGCCTCTCACAAAGAGGCTAAGTTTGGGATAAATAAATGATGGGACTCCCAAAATAGCTGTTTTGTTTTTCCATGGATTCAAGGGGACTATTTTCAGTATTAAAAAAGAAATGTATGCCTCAGTTTGGAACTTTAGCAAGCTGCTGTTACTTACAACCATCCTATTTTGTGACAAAGCAATGTCTCATTTAACTTAGAGTAGTATATGGTATCATTTTGATACAGACTGAGCACCATTAACTCCCTTCACCTTTCCTCTGTGACCTCAGCTTCTCAAAAGTGCTAGGTTCCACTGTAAAAACTATTGAGGTGAGGTAAGCAAAGTGGTTAGGAAGAGTTAGAGCTAGCATATGAACTTCAGACTTGGAGTTCAGGATCCTGACAGCTATCCCGATTACAATCAACATTCAGTTTTGCTTTTTCCCTATCCTTCCTTTCCAAGTCTGCTGAGACACAAAACAGAAATAAAGACATGTATTTTTTTAAAATATATATAGCAATTTTTAATAAGTAGTTTCCCTTGCCATTTGGAAGATTGAAATCATATAATTAGTAGTATTGTTGTTACATTTCTATTTTTGTGATAGGTAGAAGCACAACAAAAGGGGATGTACAAAGCTTCAAAATGTAGATTAAATATTATTTAAATCTTATAGAGGTGTAGGCACCTTGGAAGATGGTCACATATTATTGCTTAGGTAAAGAGCATAGCAGATGACATCTTTCCAAAACCACACTAAAAAGAGCCAGTAGCTAAAGTTTTGTAAAAATGAAATAATACAGTAACATTTCCCTGTGCCTGTGTTCCTTTTGTTTGCAAATACTGATGATCAACATTATAGGGTGAAAGGTGGGTTTTGTCACCTTTAAACCAAAATTAATTTTTCTTTTGATTTTTATATTTCAAACTACAATTCATTTTGGAAGGAAAGGAGTTTAGGTTTGGCTAAGAAAAAAGAACTGCATTCAGGCAATTCAGAGAGGTGCTACACCATATATGACTCCTTTACTCACTTGTTACTAGAACAACCACTTCAATTAAGTCAGCTTCCAAACCAGCAGCACTCTCACCACTTTTATCAATCATGAGCCTGGTAAGAGAGCATCAGTAAGTTAAACTTTGACAGGATGATCCTCCAAAGGAGCTCTGTGTTATATGAAGAAAAGGAAAGAGACCAATAAGGTATACTGATCATCCATGAAGCACAGAATCTTCATGACTGTTGAATTCAGTAGTGACAACAGTTATGTTTGCATTCAAGTCACGGAATAGAGGTTTGTGGGCTTAAGACCTATGGTGTCTTCAGAGAGTACAATGCTGGAAATTAGTCCTCAAGCGAGCATTTAAATATTTTAAAATATCATTGCCAAGGATAAAAATAGAATACATTTTTTTGATTTATCACTACATTGTACAAAGTTAGGCATACAAAACCCACTAGCACAATCCCAGATCTTAACTCCGCCCCTCTTCATGTGTGAATCCCGTTAAATGGTGAAAGAGAGAAGAGAGAGCAATGGGGAGGAGAAGGAATGCAGAGGGTCTATGTCCTGTCTGCAAACAATTGCATTTGGTTCAGAAGGAATCATTGGTGCAGCAGTATTCAGGAAGTGAAAATATAAGATACAAGTAGATGACTGTCCATTATGCAAATCTTTAGGTCCTCTATCTGTGGCAAAATGATGACACTTTCATGGAGAATCTGCAGATCTGCTTCTTGATAAAGAAAGAAGAGTTTAGAGCACATATATGGGGAGAGAAAGAAGGGACAGAGAGGCAGGAAAAGGACTGTTCAGGCCAGCTCCGACGGAAATATTCATTGAAGAGCTATTTAGGAAAGACTTTATGCTTCAGAAAATTTGGATCCTCTAAGAAAATAAATTTGGTCTAGGGAGAATTTGTAGCAGTCAAAATGCTATAAAGTTTTTCTTCAGTTGAAATGAAATAGTTTCTTTGTCAGATAGTTGAGAAGGAACCATATTTATCCCCAGCTCAACCATTTGTTCTGTCTTGCAAATACTCCATATAGATTACAGAGATGATGCAAATAAAAGGGGGGGGGGGGGGGGGGGGGGGGGGGAGAGAGAGTAGTGAAAATACATCTTTAAACTTACATCATGCTCATCTGAAAATTGGAGCAGGGACATACGTATGTGAAGTGCTTTCTTGTTTGACTCATATGGATGTAGAGTTATAACAAGAAATAGAATAAAATGTAAAATTATTTAAACATGTAGAGCCCAATTTCCTTTTCCACCGGAGAGTCATCTTTTGGAAAATGAGAAGGAATTAGTAAGAAAAATTACAGTTGAATGAAGCAAGAGGTTTGAGAGTTTTTTTAATTCATTTTGAAAGTCCCACTGCAGAGAAATCAGAAAGCTCTTTATTTTTAATATGGAGGTTCTTACAGTATAATCCTAGAAAAGGGCAGTTGCTAGCTGCTGACTCTGCAAGTCTCCCTGCTTACTGTTGGTCAGATATTTAGCTTAGTGAAATTTGCACACTGAAGAGTCAAAGCCTGAAAAACAGAAATCAAACCCACTGAGACAGAGTTGTCTATGCAGAAGGAAGCAAAGAACAGAACATGAAGGCAATGAAGGACACAAAGGGGGCAAATGGGTGGGTGGGAAAATGCAAGGCATTTTATTGTCTATAATTTATGGACTGTTAAAACTGTTGAAGCACATGATGACTAGGTTCAGCACTGAGAGATTAAGAGGATGAAGATCACAGAATAAAGAACAAAACTGCTTGCTTGTGAAGTTCTCTTCACAAAGAAGCGACTATGTAAGACAAAGGATGTGACAGATATTCCCCCTGGCCAGCTGAGCTGGTAATAGTCTTTACAGATTCTTAAAATGGTGGGAGCAGATCAGAGTTCAGACTTCTTCTAAGTGTTGGACATATAACTTGAGCCCAAGATTCTCTAAGAAATGAGTGAAATGAGTCCAGTTTCATCCTAGAACCTTATGCTGATGAATTGAAGTAAATTTATTTGTCAGTTTAGAAATCAGAGATGGTGTTAGTACTGAGGCTGCTAGACTAGACATGACAGCAAAAAAGAAACCTCAGCATGAGTAATCATGTCAATGCTCTGTTACAATTTGCAGCATACACAAAAAAAATTAACAAATCTTGCCTTTTGGCCTTTCTGTTTCAAGGGGCCTTTCTCCCCTTACATTTCATTTAATCATAAAATACTCTAGTTCTCTTTTTATATCTTCTCCTCCCCTACATTTTTTTAAAAAGATAACCTATCGCTATATGGTACAAACAAAAATGCATTTCCAGTGTTCATCACATACTTCTTACTCCACTTCTTTCCATAACTTCCTTGCAGTAGGGTTCTATAAGAAGCACCTGCACAAGCCTTTATGACCACATGCTTTCTTCTAGTTTTCACAGCAACTTGGTGTACTTTCACAGTTCTCTCTACTTTTCATTAGGAAAGAACAAGTCTGAAATCTCACCTAAAAGTTATCCATTCCATCTATGATATAAGGAAATTTTCAGACAATCTATCAAGTCCAAAGAAATAATTCCTCCAGTACTTTTAAAAAATCTTCACAAGAGAGTAGAAGCTCCTCTCTCTCCATAAAGCTCAATATTCTGTTCTGCAGAGAGATAACTGATCAACTTATGACAGCTAAGATCACATACCTCTAACTTCTGAGTCAACTGAAATTTTAGGTCTGACAATGTAAGGTAATGCACTGTAAGGTAAGCACTCCACCAATCCCTGAGATGACATTTTCTTAAAGCAGCCCTTTTAAGAGTGATCTTACACTTCCATGAAAAAGGCAAGAGCAGCAGCCAGTTGAGTTGGAAAGATCCCTGCTGTAATTCTAAATAAAATTAACTGACCAAGTCAAGTTCTGCAGCACATAGCCTCATGCTCCCAAATACATCAAACTAAATTTCCAGGCCCACACTTAATGAGTTTGAGGCTCAGAATGACTGTCACATAGGTCTGTCCTAAATAACTTTTGAGGACAAAAAAACCCAATTCCTGTGTGACTTTTTTCTTTTTTTAATAAAAGATAATTGGTGATACAATTTCAGCATATTTTTTTAAGTTTAGAATTGAATTTTTCAAAAACCAAACCCTTGAGGTTTGGGTTGGCTCTGCTTTCAACCATTTATTATTATTCAAGAGTTGGCCTGTATGTTACAAAGAAGGTTTGCAAAGAAAAGTACTGGCACTGTCTTTGCAATATTTTTCCTTCCAGGTCAAATACATTTTTAAAAGTAAATTTTAGAAACTGCTAGAAGCTTCTGACAATATTTTTGAGTTTTAAATCTTTTAAACTCAAGTAACAAATATCAAAAGAAACATTCAGATTATTGAAACAGATGGAAAGCTTAAATATTTATTTTATGATATCTTAACCATGCACCCACTTATAAAAAATTATACCTAATCTGTTTCTGCCACTGTTCTAGCCAGGAAGAAATGGAAAACAATGTGACAGTGATAGCAATAACAGTCTGTATGGAGTACAGTAATGGAACACAGAAATTAGTCAGATGGTAGCATCAAGGGAGGTCACAAATGATGGTTTGTGCTGTGGTGATAGATTTGAATGGTAACATATTCAAAAGATAGTCATCGAAATGGAAGAGTGGCAAGCAACAATACATAAACCAAAACAATGTGATTTTGTAGTGGTCTAGGCCAACACTCATGTATGATAGCTGGTCTTGTGACTTTTTATTCAGTCTCAGGTTTTTGCTCCCAACACCAGTGCTGCAGCTGAGAGTATTCTACTTTTGAAGTGGCTTAATTATCAACAATTACTTAAAAAAAAAATCAACAGCAACGACAACAAAAAAACACTTAAGGAGTATTTTGGGTCCAAATATGTTAACATATTTGATATAGAGAATAA
>NW_009259111.1:2608923-2632435 GCF_000687185.1 Egretta garzetta | reverse complement strand
TAAATATACTCTTTTTTTCCATAAAACTGTGATGCATGCCAAAATTGCAAAATACAGTGAAATCACAAAATACAATAAATTAAAATATCTGCCTCAGAAACATCTCAGGCATGAAAAGAAGAATAAAAAAAAAAAAGATGATTCATCACACTCCGATCAAAGCCCAGGGCTAATAGCAAGGTAACCACAGAGCTGACTTCCTCAACTGATCCGTTCCTCAAATTCTACCCCACTAAGACAAAGAGAGGTATGTCTCAGTCTCATTTTTTCATCCTTCCTTTCAGAAAAAAAGATAACAAAATATTCAGAACTGGTGTACATGGAGAATTTTTGCTAGAATAAAAAAATGTAACCAGCATTTATGTAGCTCATTATGGCCTTTTATAACTGTCTTTATTTTTCTCCACAGTACTGAAGAGACTATAATGGCCACAATTTGTGTGAGAAATGAAAAGTCTTGATGTTTTATAGAAAAATCCTTGTCCCTTCTTTTCCTGTTTTTAAAGATAGCTTTGGTCTCTTTTTATCTTCTCACAAGTCTTGAGTTATTAAAAAGTCTTCTAAAATCTTCACATTCAAGAAAAAAATCCAGATACTTATGCTGAAAATTGCATGAAGAGGTATGTGTATTAAGTTGTGTCCCCAACAATGTCGAGTCATAGCACTCAGTTTTATTAGTTTTCAATCCCAGGTTGATATGTTTCTGATTAATGAAGCAGTTGTTCTGCATCACAAAACAACTGAAGAATACCCTTCTAATGCCAATGAATTGTGTCCAAGAGTTAATTACTATGTGACCTTCGATCACGCTCTTGTTTTAGGACTAGAAGCACCTATTTTAAGATTGAAGAAAGTTTAAAAGTGAGAGTATGTATCTTTCAAAGAATACCCATGGCATGCTTTGCACTCATGTAGTACCCTACATTTAATGGTCTAGATTTTAAAAATCATGTCACAAAGCTTCATCATAGCTCTAATGTACAAGCACATAACTCATTTATAAGACACTGAGATCATATAAAAGCTCCAGATGAGATTAAAGCACAGCTCTTCTGACCAGCTATTCTGTGACTGCAGTAATCAAAGAGAGTAAAATAAAACAAACTGACCACTCATCACACATGTTTTTATTGCTACAGAGAAGCCTACGTATAAGTATCATGGGTAGGGAAGGCCATATAAGGATAACCTTTCTGTCGTATGCAGTCAGGCTTTGGTTGTAAATTCTGACCTTTGATAAACCAAAGTTTGTCTTAAAAAAAAAAAAAAAAAAAAGGGAAAAAAATGAAGGAAAAAAAAAAAAAAAAAAAAAGAGTACAGCATGGGCAATGTTTCCATGGAACTTGGCCAGCACCACATATGTCCTTCCGAGGAACACAAAACAACACTCAAACTACATTGCTCGAAAAAGTACATACTGGGAAAAACAATAGTTTTGCTGTTCCTAGAATAAATAAGAAGAAATATTCTCAGTAAATCTGTGTTTCTGAAGATATTTGAATGCTGCTCTAGAACCAGGAACACAGACATCATCAAGCTGGATCAGTCTTGTGGTTCACCTAGGCTCCGCTTTCAGCACTACAAAATTCTCTCAGTTCAAAACTAAGCAAACTTACGAAGCAAACTAAACAAATCTTTTATTATGTCCCAGTACAAGGCCCTTTGGAAAACACTTCCCAGAATTTGAAATACCACAGTTGATATAATTTTTAAAACAGCTCATTCCTAATGGAACTTGAAACATAAACAACACTGTTTTGCAATCTGTCACAGTATTCTCTCCTGTGACTGCTGCAGCGCATTTCAGCTGACGATACCAGAGAACATGTAGGAAATAGTGAATCTCAGCTTTGAAGAACAATCACACAAATTACAAAACAGACAGTGGATTTAGTCTAGTAATATTCTCATATAAATGTAGAAAATAAGCCATAGGTACCAACTCTCAACAGCATTTGATAGAATACTGAACTAATAGTGTTATCTTGGTGTGGATAATAAGGGAAATAACTATCAAAAGAGTATCTGTTTCCTAATACTAGGCACAGTGCTTGCCCACTGATTCATTTGCATCCCTACTTACTCCCTCCTAGTTTATCTATCCATAAAATGGTTAACACTATGCATAGAGCTTTCGTGTAGCTTAGCTGTATTTCTGTCCATTGCAGAAACTCACCTACCATTGCGGAAACCTCACACAGCAAGTAAGCACAGGAAAAGCTGAATTAGGTCCCAAGTCAACAGAATAGATATATGTCATTAATCCCTAGTCAGCCCATCCATCAGAGCTGCAGGGTCAAGAACAGATGGAAAGGACAGGGAGTGGAGGACGCTGGAGAAAGCAGGGAAATACAATCAGGGAAAAGTTCACTGCATCCTTTGGACTTCTGTTACCAGGCTCCAGGCAACAGTCTCAGTTTCACCCTTAATCTTGGCAATCACTGGCACTTAGACAAATTTGCAGTTAATTGCAAAGTGAGGCAGCGTCATACTATTACACTTCACTACAAAAAAGTAATAACATGTAAAACCAGGTTGTTTCTATGCCTTTGCTCTGCTACTTTGTCATCATAGAGTGGGAAAACTTGGAAATAAATCGAACAAGGCAGATAAACGGTCCTGTATTTAAATGGCATTTGAAGCTAATGTTCTGCTTCTATCTAACACACAGAAGTATACCAGCTCTTTTAACTGGAAACTCACCCAAGAAAAAATCTTTGGATAAATGAAGAATTAGCTTGAAAAATAAAATTAAGCAGTGTCTCATGAGAAGATAGTTTATTAATTTAATATATGCCCCACACTTTTATTTGCCTTGAAAATAAGGCCATATTTTCATTGCAAGCTGCTAGGCAGACAGGTTTCAGCATACTTGGGTGTCACACCTCTGAGACTGCCTTCTCCTTCAAGTATATTCCACAGTTACAGCTATTCTTCTGTTCGTACTCTGACCTACTCTGTGTTTCTCAACAGTTATTTTTTTTTTATTTTTCAGAATGCCAAAAGCAGGTACAAGTCCTGAAGAGCAAATAATTTAAAAAACAGGAGCAAGCACCACGCCACAAAGAAGTCCACATGCAGAATAGAATGAACACCACAGATGAAATGCAATTCAAGCGTCCACTCTTCTTTACTCAAAATCACAGCTTTGACTCCTTTTGTCACTCTTGTTTGGTTCACTGTCATCATCCCTGCACGAGTTTGGCAACCAGAATCTGACAGAAGCTGACAGTAATGCAGTCATCCTTTGCTTTTCTTACAGCGGCAGCTGTCAGAAGCTATACCACATTAAGCCAAAGTACTCGTCATCATGAAGCTTTTCCAACATTAAAATTTAAGAATATACCTTTGGAGAGTTTAAAGTAAGTTAGGATTGTCATTTCATGATAGATACAGAGATGGATGGGTAAAGGAATGGATGAGCAAGACAGAGAACAAGTGTTACAGTGTTATGTGAACAGGCCATTTTGAAAACCCAGCTTTTGCACTCTTGTTCTACAAATTCCAGAAATAATGGTAATGTTGCACAGCATAGCGTTCCAGGTATCATTCAGTGACTATATCCATGATATTATGGAACTTTCTCACCCTTCTCAATAGATAACAAATTAAAATCCCAATTTTAACATTTCAGAAATACCCCCATCATTCTCTTCTAAGTATTGTTGTACTGTTTCTTGTTTTCTGACATCAGTTCTGAGATTTGTCATTTTTAGGCTGCCTATGTCCTGCACAGGCCAGTTTCCCTCTCATATATAGTCTGTATCTATAAGCGCATCGACTTGTAGTCACACATACCTTTTGATATGCTAGTTAGTCATAGGACAAATTGACCCCAAACCAGCAATGAAAATCAGCAACATAATGATAAGGAAAAAGTCAATGAAGGAAAAAAAAAAAAATTGGCTTCCAGGTGTGAAGATGTATTTTTTCAGGAAATCCCAGTGTTTAAGAAAAAGCTAAAACAATTTAATCCTTTCAGACTAAATAATAATACTAAAGCTATGTAAAGCAAAATAATAATAAAAGGAAAGCAAATAGCATATAGTATCTTTTGATATTCACAGTACTTAAATTACTTAGTATCCACTGTTCATGTAACTGCAGAATGCTTACGATGGATAACACAGAATCTGCTCTAATGTGAACATTAAAATACATGTTGGCATAGCATATACCTGGGGAATATGTAACCTAGAGATGGTGACCTACAGGCTGTCTCACCAATTTACTGTATTTAGTGACAGAACTTAATTTTTAAGTTTTGCTGTTCTGTAATCCTTGATCACTCTACTGAGCAGCCAAGAAGAGTAATCCAAGGGTTTGTGGGCTAACGCGGAGGGTTTGTTTCGTAAAACAAACAAACGAACCCTATCAACAACTGCATTAACACCACAGCAGAATCCTAACACT
The DNA here is from genome assembly GCF_000687185.1 of Egretta garzetta. NCBI lineage: Eukaryota > Metazoa > Chordata > Aves > Pelecaniformes > Ardeidae > Egretta > Egretta garzetta. Next base: position 2,628,022 of record NW_009259111.1, on the reverse strand, counting down.
TCACTAATCATATGAATATGATTCAGTAGGATCTTATTAGTTACTACCACACACTTGGTTAGAATAGAGTTAGTGCCACAGAATTAACAATACATTTATTGCATCAATAATTTGAATATTTTTTTATCCCCAAATGCTACAGGTAATTACTTTACTCATGGAGAAAACCAACCAACCAAAACCAAAATCAAATTGCAAGAAATAAAACCTCAGTCACTCCTAAAGATCCGCTTCCAATCAAGTTTTTTCTAGTAAAAAGTTAATGCATCTATCTTACAGGAAAGGTACTTTCAGCTGGTGAATGCCTTGGAGAAAATTCAGTTAATACAAGGTGGATGGAGATGGACAAACAGCTTAAAGAAGTAGCTACCTCTATTCAAGAAACTCCCAGTGGCTGTATGCTCACATGCAAAAGCCATTTTAAATTGATAAATTCTAGGTTAGTACAAGAACTGAGTTGTGGTTTTCTACAGAGCCACCACCAACACGTTAGAAATCAGCTGAAGTGAAGAAAACCAGTGGAAGTCATGTATTTAGGAAACCTTTACTGAAAATAAGAGGAGCCCTAAACTGGGATGTGGGGAAAACATACACACAAAAAGAAAAAATAAAGGCTAGATGCTTTTTCCTTCACTGCCAACCATTAAATATGTTTAACATCTGTCTTTTACCTGTCTGCAACCTGCCCACGGGCTCTGAGCCTACCAATATGAAGGAACTGGGAAGGGGAATGTGTAAAGAAGAGGAGAGAGAAGCAAAGACACAGACTTCCCGTATGTAAAAGATGTTGCAGAGATCAAAGGAATAAACCATTTTCCATGGTCCTTATACATGGAATAAGTGTCACTAAGTATAAATTGCAGCAAAAGGGATTTAGGTTAGCCATTAGCAAAAAGCTTTCTGGCAATAGCACAAACAGAAACTGCAATAGTTACAAACTTAAAATGTGGGGCAGACTATCAAATACACTGCCCAACTTGGGCGGGGGTTGCTGGCTAAGCTAAAGGCCTCCTGAAACCCTTCCAGCTTGCTTTTCTCTGACTTTTTTACATTCCTATAGGATTGTGTCAACGATATCAATTTTAGGAGCAATTTATTTTAAAGAACGAAAATATTGTACCCTTGTATAAAAGTTTGGACCTATGTTTTGAGAGAGTAAAGCAAGACATGCTCATGAAAAAAAGGACAATTCTCATACTGATTAAATACTCCAGTGAGAAAGAATTAGGCATGAATTTAAATAAAATTTTTGGTGAGATTAATTCTGAAACAATCGAGACTACATTTGAACTACTCAGAAATAATTTCTCATACATACCAACATTCTCTCTGAATGGCTCAGCTGACACTTGTAGAAACAGCTATTAGCTCAATATAAATAGCACCAATTTTTGCATTTTATGCAATGCTCCACATTCCAGCTTCTAGAAATTTCCTACATTTTCTGGATGGCTATCTTTATTTCTACATACTTTCTGCCTAGTCCTTGAAACCTGTTATAGCAGTATCTTTTAAAAGAGGCAGCATAGAAGCAAAATGTGTTTTTAAGAGGAGAAAATGATTCAAGCTATGCAGAGAGTTACCTGAGGGTTTTGTCTTTTAAAGAAAAATATTTTGATCGTGGACAGCCTACGTCTAAAAGCTCCACCATGTACGCTCCAACAAAATCTCCTTTTTTCTAAACTTAGTCTGTTCTATTAAAAGTAGAGTTTTGTGCTGTGGTGTGCTCTACAGTATCCATGCATATCAAGAAATGGTGACAAGATACAGAGGGACAGCAAGACTATTAAATATCCATCATGCCACTCTGGATCAGGCTTAATGCAATCAGAAACACATGACTACATCAACTTATCTCCTTTGATCAAATGTGATTAAGTAAGCCATTAATTTTCAAGACAAATAAAAAATGCAAGATCATTTTATTATAAATGTAAATGCCTGTCTTCTTAAATGATTTTTCTAAAGGAAGCCCTTCTAATACAGAACTTTGTATACTTCAGAGAACAGTTGTTTTAACATTGGTTTTAATTTTAATGAAACATTATGTATTTGTATGCATGTCTTCTTTCCTTTTTTCTCACACTGCTCATGTTGTCAAGCAAAATTTGTGCATCAGCTTGATCAAGATAATTTCATTATACCATTGTTACCATTATGACTTGGGCAATTAGTAGTTTATAAGAATAAATTTATAGCAATCAGTGATTGAGGCACATTTGCAGTAGTCAGGGTGTAATAAAGCCCAATCAATTTCTTTCATTTAATATGTAGGCTGTGACCCTAGTTTTGATGAGAACTCTTAGCTATTTCATCTTTAAATAAAAAAGAATGTCTGCAAGCAATTATAGTGGTGTGTTAATTGGATATTCCTTTTTATCTTTTATACTACAGAATGCATTGCTAACGAAATCCTTGTTTTCTCTCTCATTCCCTTTCTCTCTCCCTCTCTGTAATGAACTGATATTGACTTGGTGTATTTTGTGAAGACAATGGGCCAGATTTTGATTTTCAGTAGCACTGGTGTAAATCTGGAGTGACTTCTCTAAATTAAATAGAATTACTGAGATTTCTATGCACATAACTGAAATCAAAACCCACTCCTCCTTTTCCAGTTTTTGTTGCTAATAACAGGACCTGATTCGGCAGCCCTTACCGGAGCTGAGTGCTACTTCAAGCTATGATCAGTCTTTGTCTTATATATGAACTGAAGTATCAGCTGGCATGCAGTATTCGAACGGACGATTCCTAAGCTTAAAGCACTGGGATGGCTTAGTCTTTGCCTAAGGTACTTTATTGCATTAATTCCATGCTGATTTTAGGTATCTGATGATAGATGAAAGTAGTACACGTTACATGAAGAAATGAGACTGCAAACCAGATTCAACCAGCATTACACAGGCCAAGTTGTACATGTTTCATGTTCCGTGAAAGCACTCATTGACCTGAATAGGTCCGTCATTTGGGTAACAAGTTTCTACTCAGGACTAATAGGGGCATAAGAGTTTAGATAAAAGGTTTTGTGCCTGGAGTACGTACACGTTGGAACAGTTAACCAAAAATTGTTTTGATATTTATTTCCCATGCAGCAGAGATTTAAAACATAAGGCAATATTTTGAAGATTTCCCCATCACACAATAAGGAAAATGACAAATAGTTTTTTAAATCTCTTCTGGGATTTAACCTCTAGTATTTGGAACTAACTGTGTTCTGTAACAGAATTTGGAATAATTATAGAACTTGGTTTTTAAGCTTTAACAGGGGTATAACTTACCTTGGAAATGTCTTTATTATCTATTTTGTGTCATATCAATAATTATGCAAGCAAGATATTTTACAAGCAACAAAAATGTTACCATTTGTCAGTGACAAATTTTCATGTCCTGTGTCTCTTAAATTTAGGCAAAATTGTTTGCGTAAAATTTCTCATTTGTACCATAAAGCTAGTAGACCTTCAAAACAATCAATTGTAGCACTATCTGATGAATGGAAAATACTGCTGGTGACTCCAGGGCTCATGCAAACAACATCTAATTCTTATTTAAGTGTCTCCTGATCTATTCAAATGCTTTACTCTAGTTCTGTGATTTATCAGTGCTTGTGATAGTTTATTACCTGCAGGCTTTATTTCTAGCATAATTGCAATAAACATTTTACTTGATGTTTTCTGAGGCTGGGGGGATGGAATCCTGAAATCTTTAGTCCTTAATCAAGCAAAAATCCCACTGAAATTAATAGGAATCTTACTTGCACATAAACTCAGTGAAGACTGAAGGGTTATACACTGCTTTGTACATCAGAAAACTTAGCCCCCCAAAAGCATAGTTGAATTTATTACAGAGGGAAAAGATTATTAAAAGACAGAAATAAATAGAGAGATCCTCAAAACCTTGAGGCAAATAGTAATAGTAACCTGGCTTAGACAAATGAAGAGCAAGCAAAAAAATCAAGCAGCAATGCATGGTAGGGGATGGTTCTTGTTCATCACTTAGAAGTATTTTGCTGGGGAAAGTTTAAAAGTAAGACAGTCAGCAATTTACGTACATATGTATACATGTATGCATATATGCACACACATATGTGTAGCCTAAAATAAAGTACTTGTGTGAAAGAAGAAACTGATGTTTAACGCTGTGACCAAGAAGACAAGATGTTCCTTGTGATGGCTTAATGGTAGAACTGCCTCTGATAATTTTGAAAAGGAAAGAAAGTATACATTCTTCTTTGTATGCTATAACTTGGAAATCAGCTTTTCTGAGTTTAGAAATAACCAAGATTAGAATTTCTAATGCTTGAAGATAATCTGTGTAGAAAGTCACCTATGATAGTAGTTCCTTACATAGCTATAAATGCTTCAGAATACACAAGTGGCAGTTGCTTGCGTCTAATGGTTGGGGGGTACTATGATGAAAAATATTCAGTATAATTAGCTTGCCAATTTTGTTATGTTCCTTAGTTATTCACAGTCTTAGAAGCACATGGGAGGTTCAGATAGAAGGGAAAGATTAATTCTTAACAAAGGCAGTGGACAAGGTTGAGGAAGAATTCCAGCTCTCAGTTCTGACATGGATTTCCTCTGTGTCTTTTAGAAAATTGCTGAGTTGACCCAGGCCTCAATTTCTCTTCTGAAAAATAGCACTTCCTTAGCAAACACTTAATGTTTTCCTTGTTCAAAGGTTATAAATAATTTTTGCAACTACAGGTCTGAATAAAAACATATAGCAATATCATTTGGAACTGCTAAAAAGACAAAGAACTGTACATAAGATAAAGAACATCATACTGCTAATGAGCAAAATGACAGTATTTTCACTTACACTTCTTTGTATTTTTCCCATCATAATGATAGATTTTAGGACCAAAACTTGCCCTGGCCTTAAGATGGGTTTTGATTGCTACCTTTCTTCAATTGTCTGTTTAGCATTTAATTTTCATTACCTTTTCATATGCCTGCAACCCTTTAATCCATAACACCAATATGTAAGCACTTGGACCCAGATATAGCAGAAAAAAAAATTCAAAACTAAAAAAATGTGAATTTTTTTTTTTTCAATAATTCTTTTCAGACAACATACGCTTGCTATCAGAGTTGCAGGATAAACTGGAATGGATCAGTAGGTTACGTGATAACATTCCCATCTCTGGCTAGTGTGAGTATGCAAGTTTTGATATGCAGTCCTGATTTCCACCACAACAGCATGGCCTGTTCTGCAGCTCTGACTGATGTCAGTTGAAGACAACTGACAGGACCTATAGCAATCACTACTTGGTCACCATATTTCAGTCCTTTACTCTAGAGCATGAAATACAATGACAAATAGCTTCACAGGTTATGCATGACACAGGCAACCAAGTGAACCAAAAGGTACCTATTCTGGCACCCAGTGAGACTGGTATGTGATTTTTCATAGGCATTTTCATAGCAAAGAACTAGTCTGCCCTCGTTATACCAAAGACTGACAGGGGAAGCAAACTCCAAGGTGTGAGTATTTCATGCTAAATTACTTCATCAGAACTTCTGCTTATTTCTATGACAGAGTACTACCCAAACACCTTCTCCAGCCTAAGGTGTATGTATAAGCATAAATGGCCACATCACAACTGATCAGGCTTTTCCAGGGGACATCTGGACTCTCTGTGGGTATTAGAAATAAAAGAGGATTGCACATGTGTGTATGTGCGTATGTGCACTCATGCCCTCACAGACATCTGAGGAAAAATATACATCTAACAGTGCCAAACTCCCCCGCCAAACAGCAAACCAATGGAAAAATCAACAAGAAAACAACTTTGCAGAACTTCCCTGACTTCCGAACATACAAGAGGCTTATGATTAAAAAACAAAAAAAACATTAGGTGCACCAACCAGTAATTCTGATAATTTTGATAAATTAGCTGTAAAATATATTTTTAAACTTCAGTGATACTACTTACTCATTTTGTTTAACTGAAAAGCATATGAGACATTTGTTGTGCAGGACTAGCCTAGTCAAGTATGCTAACTAGTCAAATACCCAAAGGGTTTACAGCATACAACTAATGTTTCAGAAGGTGTGCTGACTTTGCAGGTTTTTTGATATCCCATTCTGTTACATGGTAATACTGACAAAATATGAAAAGAAAAGAAAAATATTAGTCTTTTTTTTTTTTCTCCCTGTGGGTAAAATATTGCAATTCAATCATACCATTTTCCATCACATGCAAAAAATAATCTTCATTATGACAACAACTTTGCATTACATATAGAAGAAAACATAACTACTGGCTTTGAAAAGAAAAATGAAAATATTTATTGGTTTTCTACTTAAGATGTTGCTAACTCAGAGGGTTATTTCTACAGAAACTGGACAGGCCAGGATGAAAATTCTTTGGCTTGTATCAGAATTTTGCATCAGCATAAGCATTTGGAGATGCGCTTAAAAATGGAGTTTAAATAATATCTTCTCCTGGTGTTATCCAGTTGCCAGAGTTTATTGATTTGAATGATACTTGTTTGCAAGATGGGGGCAAAACCAGTCGTGTTGTTGTCACAGTTGTTTTGTGCAGCTATTGATGTGATGAAACAATTTCATTTGTGGAATACTGTAAAGCAGCAGCTGCTTAATGGAAATGAAATACTTTAAGAAATTGCATGCATAAAAGCTTCTAGGTGTTTAAACCTCTGGTCAAATGAGACAATTTATAATGTTAACAAACTTAATTCCAGAACAAGTTGTATTACAATTGGACCTGTCACTATACTACAAGTAACTGTCCCTCACGATTCATTATGACCCACCCCGCCTGACATGTGGACTGAGTGCAAACAGAGTGCGGAGAGTGAGTCGGGAGAGGGGAGATAACAGAGATAAATCTAAATTCATTCTGGAAGCAGTCACACTCAATGACATATTCACTGACTTCTTCAACAGCTCATTTGATAATGTTCTTTCTGCACTATTCATTTTTCTGAAAGATGAAAGCTGGCTGAAGATCTCATCTGCTCACTGATGCAGGGAGAAGATTTGAAATTAGCACAAAAATAAAAAAAGGGAGGGGTGGGGTGGTGTGGAAAGCAAGCACTTTCTGATTAACAGTTTCTTGGTCCTGACAGGGAAGGCTAAACACTCTGCCTTTTCAGGTCACCTTTAATTAGATATGCATTATAATTCTACAATATGTCAATGGGCTGGCTCTGTCTGGCAGAATTGTGCTTAGAGAAGGGGGAATACATTAATCACAATAATTAATTGCTTGAAGAATGGAAACATTGTTTTCTGTCTCAGCTTGTAACATGACACATATTTGTATAAATTTTTTATTACTGTTCTACAAAAGACTCAATCTGGGAGGTTAATAACGTGATTGCAAGAAGAGTGCAAAAAGGGTCAGTAATTCTTGGCCTTTTATAAATTCCTGGTTTGAGTTTCCTTTCTCTTAAAGCAAGGAAGTAAGGGGAGGAGGAGACAATGCTAATTGCATTAGCCAGCCAGAATGTTACATAGTTCATTACTGGAAATGAGAATTAAACCACCAGCTAACTGCTTTTCTCCACTGGTACTGAAAATATACTACACCTGCTTCTGCTGATTTGCCCGACTTGTTAATTATCCAGAAAAATCTGGGTCAGTATTTTATGACCAAATTAGTTACCAGCTAAAGATTACGACTGGCTTGCCAAAAGGAAATTAAGAAGTGTCACATTAGGTGGGGCTAAAAATAAAAATGTGATGCTTACAGGTTATTTTGGGGTTTTGCCTTTAGAAAATGCTTTAAAAGAATGTTTTCCATTAAAAATCCTTTCATTTTGCACGAAGTATTTAAAACGCCTGTTAACATTTCAGAATTGTCAAGAAAGTTTACCAGCTCAAAAAAGTGCCCAGTAGCCCTTCTTCACATGAACACTAATAGCCACAACATGTGTGTCTGTAACCATACAAACATGCACCAGCACTTCTGTATCTACTCTCGAATGGGGACACAGAAACAACCTTCCGCTAACACTATTCCATCACTCTTTTTCACCTTCTTCATTGCAAGTGTGTGTTTGTGTGTGTATAAGTATGCACAAGTATATTTTGTGCGTGCATGTCCATGTCAACATTAGCCAAAAGAAAAAAGCAAAAGTGGCAGAGCCCCAGAGAACTATGTGCTTACTGATATACAATGCCTAACTCCTGGATTAGTCAAATACTCATTTGCTTATTCAGCACTCTGCACCCCAGGCCACCATTCAGCTGCTGTCTTTCCCTGCCCTTACTGTTCATATGACTCATTTGTTTTCCCTGATCACATCAACAATCTTTCCTGAATAAATTAACCAGTCCTCTCCCCCCTCCAATAAACCTTTTTATTTTCCTAATTTGTAATTTTTCTTATCAAACACCCAGTTTTCTCACATCCATAAAGGACAGGAGAAGGAAAAGAGATGAGATGGTTACATGAAGGGAATTCCGTGAATCATATACCTGCTTCTTATTTAAATTAAGAGAGAGGAAAAATATAAACATTTACAATTATATTCACAAATCCCTTTGGCATTTTCAAAATGTACTAAACTCCCTTGAAAAAAAGGAGAATTTGCAAATACTACAGGTATGTTTTAAGAGGCTTCTAAAACATATGTCATTAATACAGCTGTGTACATTTGTGATCCTTTTTCATCCTAGGCAGTTTAGGTTGGAGGTTTTTTCTCTGAAATCATGACAGAAAATTACATAGCATAAAATCTTTAATACAAGTACTATTCCTTTATCTGAATTGCAAAGGTCAAATAAATAGCCCACAGAATAAATACAATTAAATATAGAAAGAAGCCAGTACATTAGATCTTCAGATGGAATAAGTAAATACACAAGTTAAAAGTATAACTTTTCATGAAGCATATATAAGAAAAATATCAAAAAACAACAGAACATGATCCATAAAATTCCACCCCTCCAGAAAGACATATGTTTGTGTACAAAAAGAATGAGAAATTAAGTACTTTTCTATCCAAAAGAATAACAAAATAATGTTTTAATTATGTTCCAGATAAGCGCAAAATGTCATAAAACACATTCTAACAGAATGGAATATGGTTATCTTTTTCACCTCAAAGTAGACAACATTATACAGGACAAGTACAGGCTGTTATTCAGCAATAGTTCTACTCAAGATGCAAACTGAGCAAACTGAGTGACAGTGCCAGTCACTTAAGTCTTTTTTATTCATGTAACACATTTCCAGTCATATTAATTTTTTCTTTTAATAAATTTAAGGCTTTTCTTTCTATGTTGTCTACCACCTTACGTTGTTTCATTTTATACATGGAAAATGACCCTTAAATATTGTCAAATAAATTGTTACTGTTATGTATTCATTTTTATGGATATAAAGAACTTGCAATACAGTTGAGATTCAGAATCAGAAGTTAGTAGACACTTCAGAAGTCATGACATATTCCAAAGGGAATCACTATGAATATTTTTTATATGTGATTGTGAGTCTGAATCTGCATTAGTTTGGTCTCCTATGTGTTGCCTAGAAGGCTGCGAAAGGGAAAGTTTTTCTGATCTAAAGGAACAGCAAAACATCCAAACAAAAAATTCTATTGCAGCAGTTACTCATTTCAGAAAGGAAAACTGTAAAAGTGAAGAAGTTTGTTAAAGGGAAATCTCCTTATTAAAAGGAGCGGTGAAAAGGACAAAAATTTTAAGGATGTCAGGGAGACTATTTATTTAGGCAACATCATCATAGGGGTTTAAGGGAAAACAGGAAAGTCAAAGTCTAACATCTACAGAAATTCCTAGAATGGTCAAACAGAGGAAAATAGGAAAGTGCATGTAAACTACTAGAACTGTTAATAGAATTATTTTAAATTCATCTCAAACAAATTATTATTAAAGATCCCTTAGGTCTTACACATCAGAAGTGTAATAAGAACAGTTGAGGAATATTAGACTTGAACAGAAGAGTTTAAGTATTTTCACCAAAATGCAAAGGAAGGAGATGAGAGGCTACCCTAAAGGAGCCTTATGAGGAATGCATCAGAGGATTTGTCTGAAACTGAGGAGCCAGTAGAAGAGGTAATAGGAAAAAATCATTAAATGAACAATAGCAAATTGTCCTAAACAGACAGAATTAATCCAAGAGTTCTAAAGAAATGCAAGTATGAATTTTGTATGTTTTGGTGCTTAACATAAATCAGCCTAGATAACAAAGAAATGAAAGGTAGTAAATGTGAAGCAAATTCTCCATAAAATTTCCAGGAGATTCTGTGGAGCTACAGAGCAGTAAATCTGATTTCTACAATGGACATGTTGGTGGAAATATAATGAAGAGTAATATAGGAAGACAAGTAGGTAAATAAGATATAGTAGGCAACAGCTGACATTTTTGTAGATCAAAGTCAATCCTCACAAACGTATTAGTTTTTTGAAGCAGTCAGTGAACATATTCATAGGAGTAATCCTGTTGATGTATACTATACGCCTGAATTTCTCACAACCTTATGGCTAAGGTCCTCACCAAAGGCTCGGTCTTAAAGGCACTTCTTAAGAGGAAAGCATTAATAAGCAGAAAGTAGGTATCTATGTATTTATACGTTTCAGAGTGTGAAAGACATAACTCAATAGTCACTTTTCACAACATACAGGAGTTACCAGTGGAATCCTATGGCGATGTGTGCTTCTCAATGTATTCCTGAAAGACCTGGAAAGGAGCTGAAAAGTTAGATATTTTCTGATAGAAAAAAAAAAAAAGTCACTTGATAATAACAAAAAGAAAAAGAAGAAAGAAAAAAGTGATAGTGAAGGGTTGTACAAGTACCTCAAAATATGGAGTGACAGCATGATAAACTGCTTGATAGAATTCAACTTGATAAATTCAATGTGATCCATACAGAGAAGGAAAAAAAAAAACAAACCCAAGCCTAACTATGCCTACCCTGTGATGGATGCCAATATCTTGAAGTCATTGCAGATCTTGTAATGATACTTCCACCAAAATGTCAGCTCTGCTCAGCAGCAACTAAGACAAACAGAACATTAGGAATTATTTGGAAAGCATTAAGAGCTTAGGCCAGAAAACCTTATTGCTCTTAAAGAAACTCTGGTCACCCCATCTCAAGAAGGATACAGTAGAACTAAAGTTGTAAAGATAATTTTTGATCTCTGATCATTCTCGAAGGATACAGTAGAACTAAAGTTGTAAAGATAAGAGAATGATCAGAGATCAAAAATTATTTCAATTTGAAAAGAAATTAAATGCACTAGCTTGCAAGGAAATGGCTAAGAGGGAATACTGCAGAGATACATGTAAGTATGAATCATATGCAGAAGGGAATTGGAAATTGTCACTCAGTTGAAGAAGTGAGATGTATCCCATGGAATTTTCAGCTGCACATTGTGAACAAATGCAACTTAGTCCTTTTTTATGTAACATGCAATAAAACTGTGAAACTCATCACCAAAGGAAATTTTGGAATGGGAAAGTATAAAAGGTTTTGAAAAGCTATTAGACAAATTAATGAAAGAAATATTTCTTAAAGAGTATTAAACAAAACAATACAGCTATAAAATACTGAGCTTCATTGCAGATTGCCAGAAGCTGGGAGGGAAAAAGTGCCAAGTTACCACTATGCACTTCCTCCGTCCTTACAGCCTTTCATTAAAGTGTCTGGTACTTGTGACCACCAAGGTCAGAATTACTAGATTTGTTTGATCTGAAGCACTACAATCATTTGAAACAGGTGCTTTTGCCACAAGCTCTTCCCCATTCCAGGAAGGAATGGAGAAGATGGAAGAAAAGTAAAACTTCACACAACCACCTTTTTGATGACATCCATGCTTTCTGGAGCCGAGACTAACCACCTGAAGTGTGATTTAGAACAAGGCTGAAGCGTTATCTGGATATGTCATAAAAGGCCAGGGACTAATAACCATTCAAAAAACTTAATTCTTTATCTTTACTTGTTTTTGATCCAGCAGTTAGGGATAGCATTGCCAAATAACGTCCTAAGTGTATATTCTTACAAGTATAGGGATGATGAAGCATGACAGTCATAATTTAAAGTTGCCATATTATATTCAGATTCTGCATTAGTAAACCATTTCTACTGATTCGGGAGTATCTTACGTGAAGTATTGTAAGGTGAAAAATGGATGCAAGTATCTTTTGACTCAGTTAACAGATTCATAGATGAAGAAAGCTTGGAAAAAAGGAGGGAGAGCAAGGAAGAACAGAACTCTTTTACTTAATATAATTTTACTTAAATATTCTTAATATAATCTAAGATTCAAGCCACGGTCTTTAAAATGGAATTAAAACTCATTCTCCCTTCTTCCCCCATTAATTCCTATAAAAGAAATGATAATAAAAATTTAAATTTACCAAACACTGGAAGATACTGTCTAAATCACGATCAAATGTGTAAAGCCTTTTCTCCAATGCCTCAGATACATACAGCGTATCCTGTTCACTGGCTGGAATGCTCGATTCTGTGCTTATAGCAATATGCATTAAATGAGCTCTACAGAAGTCTCCTGTCTTTAAAACAGGCAGGCAAGCTTTGAGATTTGTTCCACAAGGTATTGAACTATTAGTTTTATTAGCTACAATTGATGTGTCAAAAAATAATTCTATTCACATGAAGAGTCAGTCAAGCTTCATATTAGGCTTGGGCATACATTTTTGCCCTGAATCATTTGGTTATAAATCATAGCAGGAACTCAGACTAACAAATAAGTATATTTCTTTATTCTCTTCTGGATAAATAGCTATTTGTACAAAACAAAGGGTAATTAGAAAGTCTCTAAGAACCTAAATAGAGAAAAAATATCAGGGCTACCCAGTGCTGTTGTCTTCTTGACACTATGCAACCCAACAAACTGTCTTGCTCAGATAATGAAGGCTTAAGACTACAGAAAATCTGTAGGATTTAAAAGCAAATATGAAATCTTGCCATTTGTATCCATGCACCGAAATATGGTGGGTATTTTATTTTATTTTAAATGTGTATTTAACTTCTCAGGAATGTTACAGAAAATAAAGTGCTGTGATCAGGAGTAATGCAGCAATGCCAGTTTAAAGACCAGGAAGGGAAAGCCACTAAACGTCCAGGCTCACACATGCAGGCAGCAAACCTCTAATGCTCTGGACCCTTGTACCCTTGAGCACATCTGTTGGGAAACCAGCACCTGGCACATCCAAACGGGTTCCTACAGAGCCCACCATCCTTATAAACTCTCTCTTTTTCTGTCCATCCATTGTGAGGCTCCTCAAAATTTTCCTTGCAAGACAAACAGCTGAAGATATGTTTTAAGAAAAGTACTTCTGCAAGGAACAAATAAAGAATATTTATTCTTTATATAGCTAAAAGCTATTCTTTATGAATGAATCCTGCAGAAGGTGTGCTATTTCTTAAAATCTCTAAACACTTCAAGGTAATGCCATTAAAAGATGGCTATAGATTTGACATTGCTTAAACATTTAGAGCAAGGCGGTAGGAAGGACTGCAAAATGCAAAACAGAATTTAAAACTGTGACTGAAAGCACTTTTCAGAGTGCTTAAAGGCGTTAGGAACCAAAATCCCAATAAAAAGATAATTATTAAATTGCTATTCCCTACTAAAATAATAACCATCACAGAGGAGTATCTGCACAAGGCATTTGGGCCAAAGATGAAAATCAAAAGTATTCTGAAAAGAACTGCTCACTGGTGAATTGTATACTTTTCTTAACATACCAGTTTTCAGTGCTATACAGATTCTTCAATTTATGTTAAAATATTTAGAAAGTAAGTTTGCCTTATAATGCATACTGTAAATAATATTTTCAATATGTAGTTTGTATAAAGTTCTTTCATGTTCTTTCATCAGGAAGGAGCAAGTGTTTTATGCAACTGTGACAATTTCACTTCCTTTAAAAACAATGTAATAATGTAAATAAAGATCTCATTGTTACATATTAAGACAAATAATTACTGACCCACTTCTGGCTAAATTAGAGAGACCAAGATTTTTTTTTTGTCCCGATTCTGATTTAAGCTTTCCTACAACAAAGTGGGTTAGCTCTGCAATACCTTTCAGCCTTTTTATTCCTGTTCTAAAGATATTTGTTATGTTTCTGTGTCTAGGAGACTACGAGAATGTATACTTTAGAGTATGTAGTTACATTTTTAAGTTCTGTGCCCGTAACAAAAGTAAAGTATCCCTCTGCTTTAAGAATTTGATAGAAAAGGTAAACAGCACACATTTTCGACACAGTATTTCTTAGCTGTAGCATACCTCAAGTGCTATCAGTAGAGAAATGAATGAAATATAAAAAAAAACGTCTCGGTGCAATTCTGGCCTTAATTATTACTCACTTTTGGCCAACAGTAAAGGAATTGCCAGCTAATAAACTATACCAAACTAGGAGGAAGACTGAGGTAGTTCTACAATTTTCTGGTTCTCTTAGTTAAAAACAAAAATAGCTGTTACACACATAAGCCGTATATAAGGCTTAAACAAGCACGAATGAAGTGCAAGAATTGTTTATTCCATTACAACTTCAGAATTCTGGAAAGGAAAAGCAGGTTTTAAAGATCGCATTTCTGTAGTATCTACTTTCCCCTATTTCCATACATTTTTCCTTCCTAAACTATGAAATACAAGAGGAAAAAAAAAAAATCCAATTTCCATGTTGCTCAGTGCTACAGATGCTGCTGCTATGGAAACTACCCTTCATGTGCCACAAATAAAGACATAGTGTTGATGTACAGTTACTGCAATGCAAAGCAGCATTACTTTTTAATTTTTCCATTAAAAGTCTAATATAAATGCCTAAAACATTGCTTCAATGCATTATGCATTCTTCTACTTCTCATGAACTCTCTTAACACTTTTGACTACTGAACGTTGTAAAAGATTTCCATGGAGCTGTCAGCTTATTGTCTGAGGCATACAAAAGAACATTGTGTAGTGGAAGTTGGAAAACATAGGACTCTGTAATAACCTGTTTGTTTATAAAACTGAAATGATGACATTTATCTAATAACAGCTCTGCCTAGAATCTATGTATACTTGAAAAAACTAATGTAACAAATATTTAATACCAGTGAGTGTTTTGATCATTAACAGCAACCTGGCCCACTGTGAAGCTCAGGGGTAGAGAGAAAGTGACCCCTTCTCCACCAAAATTATCTCTATAACCAGTTTATATTTTGTGCTTGCTGGAACTCCGGACTCCCTTTTTCCTCTTTTTTAAAGGTTACAGTTAATGTCTCTCCTGTAGCTTTCAAGACATTTTGGGTTTGTCTCTCTAATTGATACTATGATACAATTATAAGATAATTCTCTGAATGATGAAGTGGGGCCTCATCTAGTGGCTCTGCAGATTCAACTGAGAAATGTTTGAGTTATTAGTACTGCTCATTACTACCCCAATTTTAACTGTTCAGAGCTGAAGCGAGGTGTTTGTTCTGTTTCTGTGCAGCATCTTCCTAAATCATTACCAGAACCTACAGTTGCCTCTTCTAGACATTAATTCAATGAAAATAATAATAAAATAAAAACACCAGCCCCAATGGGCCTCAGTCAGCCTCATTTTTTTTAGGAACTGTTAAAATGTTAAAGAAACAAAAATACAACACAGGGGCAAAGTGATGAAAAATAATTGCTATGATGACTTCAGCCACAGGTATTTGTGCTTCATTTTTCTCCATCTTCATGAAGCCAGAGTTTGAAGGAAACAGAGACAGAAATTTGAATTAAATTAATTCATATTTTAATATAAATTCAAATTTCTTAACTAGCTAGTGCTTCTAGAGAGGTCCAGAGTCAGATTTTTGGATTGCATTTTTATAAACACTCACTTTACAATTCCATTGGTGAAGGGATCTGTGCTCCCCACCTCTGAACTAACTTAGTAAAACCAAAGGATGAACATTCAAAAATGACAGGGCTGCACCTGCAGAGTTTATTTATACACATTCAAACACACATATGTGCACATTTAGTTATGGAATGCCCTATCTGACCAGCTAATTGCATGCACCAACATTTTGCTTAGTAATGGGTTCACATAATGTCTAGGACATGAGCTAATGCTTTTCTGAATCAGGGCCTATCTTGCCATGATCAAGGCACAGACCGTTAATTGCTAATGACTAAGGTGGCACCGAGCGCAGTCTTAATCCTTATCCTTCTCCCAGAGCCATGCCCAAGTGTTGAGGGCTTAACAAACACAAACATGAACCTCCTTTTCCACTCTTCACCCATCTCACTGAACAGCATATGTGTGCCAACCTTTTCTAAACTTACACCCATGATGCAATATGAGGAAGCTTTTGGAAACTATAGTCCATCATCCTACAGAGATTATTAGGAAACAGAAGTCATAAGAATCTTACAAGAACCATGCCAAGGGGGATACATTTTCTTTACACTGGAGTGAAGAAACTGTCAGTGTCATTTTTGGATCCTGTTTGCTCAGGCTCAAGCAGCAACCCTGAAGGGTGAAGGTACCCAAACCACAGTTTAACCCAAGTTAAGTAGAGATCAAAACTTCATTAATACTTGGAGGACTTTAAATCAATATTTAGACATTTAATTATTTTGTTCATTTTACTTGAATACATTAGTAAAGCCTGATAGAAGTATTAGGACTCCCTGTGAGTAACATACTTGAATCAGCAAGAGGTGGCAATTAAATAAAAATCTACTTTTTTTTGGACTATCATAAAATTTGCATGATTTAGCAATTATTTTATCATTTGAATATATATTAAAAGTGGTTTTCTGCTTTTTAATTGTAAGCTATATTCTACAGATTTTAATTCTAGATGCCTTATGAATATATTTTGAGCCACATGTAAAAATATTTTTGGCTGGCTCAAATTTGTAAAATTTTTGTCTCTTCTATCACCAAAAGGTGCTTATATATAAAAGATCATTAAGCATGATTTATGATTTGCTCATTAAAAGCATATTTACAGATTATATTGTAAATTAGATCTTTTGGGGGGATAATTATTTTTCTAGTAGCTCAAAAAATATTTAGCTAACTCCACACTCTGTCAGATAATGAGACTACATAATTTTAGTGCTTTTTTTACAAAGCCATACCAATGATTTATGCTGTACAAATATAGCTTATCAAGTAGATCTAAAGAAATTGATATCACTGGAAGTTCACTTCAGAGGATTTTGGGACAGAGCAATGTATCGTTAGTTTGAACTTTAATATAAAAATATTGAGTGTATGGTAAGAATAGTGTCCATCACAATCCCACAATTTCCTGTCTTTATTCTCTTTCTGTAAAAATTTATTTCAATTGGACAGTGCACTGAATCAGGTAGTGCAGAGTAATCTGCAACTCCTGTCTAACCACAGAGATTTCTTAGATTTTTCTATTCAGTTCACTAAGGTTGCTACAGCTTATCATAATCTTTAATTTAATCCATGGTTTTCAAAGTGGAAAATTACAGAAGAAGTTACATGTAGAGTATAAGGAGAAATTGTTTATAATAAAGTATTTCTAAAGGCAGTTTTACTTTTACTGTGGCTCAGAAAATTGATGCCTAAACCACAGTTGCATCTGAAATTAGCCTTAAGGTGAAAAGCAAAAGAGTTTGTTGGCCTCAGCCTCACTACAAAAACAGATATGTCCATATTGGCAAGATGTCTAACACAAATGGACCAATTCAAACCCTAGATGGTCACATCAGCATTAAAAACATAATGAGGAAACATGCAAAGTAGCCTACATGACCCATATAGAAATCAGGCAATATACAATGATTGTATGGTGTACGCACAGTAGCCCTCCTGTATTTGGTGTAAGGTTAGGCAGAGACCTGAATTCCTTTTGAATGGAACAAAACTAAAAGTCATGGTCCAGAAACACACCTAGCATGCTCCAGGTGCTAATGGGTATCCAAAGTAAACCACTTTGATGATATACAAAAGTGTACATTTTGTCCTGAGCAGTAAATGCTTTGTGCTGAAGATGCACTCCTACTGTACTGCACTACTTGCTAATGGAGACGTAACTACAGAAATTCATGTATAAAGTGTACTGTATGTGACACTAAAATAATACGTTATGCTAAGTTAACTATAACTGTCGTAACATACACAAAATAATAAATTCAACATGTTTTTTTGGAGCTGTTGTTGCAAATACACTCAATTGCCTGGAGGAATAACAAAGAATTACAGGACGTTATACAAAGGGTTCCAACCAAGTAAACACCTTTTTCTTTAAGCTTCTAAGATCCATACTGAGCTTACAGCACAGGGGAAAATAAGCCATAGTCTATAAAGAATATTACAAAGAAGAGAGGAGGGAAAAAGATACAGTCTACTCTATCCCTCCCACAAATTTACTCATGATTTTCCAGAAATAAATGAGTATGTTAGGAACTACTGATTCACTAGGGTGGGAGATAGGAGAAAGGAAAGTTGGTATTTTCAGTCCAAATCTATGTAATCATGACTATCATTGAACAGTGATGGCTTCCCTTAGTTTATACACCAGACCCCCACATAGAGAAAGTCCTCTGGGAAATTCCACAGCTGATGATTCAATGGCATAGGCTTTTTTTATTACATAACTGAACTAACACACTTCTGTGAGCTGGACTGTGTGGTCTAATATTAAACATTTGGTGGAGAAATCTTGTCCGCTTGGGCTGCAACATATTTTGGAAATTCTGTTCCTTGGGATTGAATTTTGCCTCCATGCAAAAAAGATGTAAAATTGGACTTCGTTGCCTGCAAGGCTATAAAAGCAATATGTGTCTGACTTGTCCATTGATAAATATCCTCAACCGGTGGAAGAACTGATGGATTATGATCACAGTGCCAGTTATGTTATTGGTTTTGACCATAGGTTGATATCTTGATCACTGCATAAGAAAGGGTGACAATGTATGCATGAGACTATAGTTCAAACTGAAAATAAACATCAGTTATCAATAGAGTTAAATATTTATGATATAAGTAAAGTTAAAATGTAATGTTAGAATTACTGATATAAAAATGTGAAACCTTAAACTGGTCAGACTAGAACATACTAATGCAATTCGTAGAGAAACTTTCAAAGGGTACAGAAGGTGAACATTGGAAAAACATCTATAATGCCCAAAGACCAGT